>NW_028248693.1:0-72975 GCF_964263255.1 Lissotriton vulgaris
GGTAAGATATCTAGGGGCCCGATGTATGTGGCCGTTTCAGGCCATTTACTGACCGGTTACGGCCGATTTCGGCCGTTTCCGACCGGTAAATGGCCAATCGGTATGTAGGGGCCTAAATCCAAGGCCACATGTAGGTAAATCTACATTTACAGAATCGGTAAAATTACCAATTCGGTAAAATACTGAATCGGTAATTTTACCGATTCTGTAAATTCCATATGTAGGTGGGACTCTTCTGAGTCCCAAAGGCCTTAACGAATCGGTATTTTACCATGAAATCCAACTTCATGGTAAAATACTGATTCCGGTGTGCATGCACATGTGTGCATGCACACCTATGTCATGTGACAGGCAGACCTGCCCTTAGGGCAGGTATGCCTGCCACATGGCACCTGTTTCTTTTTTTGGGGGTGCCAGAGGGTGTCAAAGTGACACCCCCTGCACCCTTGTGAATTCTTTAATTACTGATTCGGTAAATACTGAATCGGTAATGCCTATTCATTCCTATGGGCTTCAAAGCCCATAGGAATGAATGGGCATTACCGATTCGGTATTTACCGAATCGGTAATTAAAGCAATGTTAAGGATTCGGTAACGAATCCAGATGTTGGGACCTACATACCATTTACCGATTTTGAAATACCGAATCGGTACAATTCGGTATTTTAAAATCGGTAAATGTTTTTTACCTACATCTGGCCCCTTAGTCCAATGAACATGACATTAAATCACATCCTCGAAGATCTCTTAAACTGATGATTTAGTCCACCCAGAAGCTTGATAAATACACCGATTTCAGTAATAGGTGACTTTTCCTTCTGAGCTATTTAAAGCCTTGTGACCGCAAAGGTAAGCAACAACAGCTGTACTGCATACAGTAATGTTGGTGTTCACACCATTCAGGGCATAGTTTGAAAATAGTATTGCAATGTGCTCTGTCGCAGTCAGAAACCTCATCAGTATATTTTCATAAGAAAGAATAGCTATCCCTTCCTGGGACATTACATGGATTTACCAAGTACCCGAGCAGGCATCTGTGAATAGGAAATGGAGATGCCTTTGTCTCTGAGTCAGCAAAGTAAAACTGTACTGCAAGGTTCTGGCTGGGCTAAGGAAGTGCTCCAACACATAGGAAACATTGAAAAAGGTGTTGATCTGACTGAATTGAGACTCCGAGCTTGAATCATTTTCCAGGAGTTAGAATTATGTCAGATTGTGCATCCAAAAGTGTTACCACTGTTAAAGCTTTTTCGAATGTGCAATTTTGGCAGACATATTATTAGTACGAATACATAATTTTGATGATGCATATAGTCATAACTGATGAATTAATTATGTTGAAATTAAAACTTCATGAATATGATTATAGTATGCCATATTTTCAAAGCAAGACTCCATTTTAATAAAAAGGATGGAGTTTTTGGTGCTCTGATCATCTTGTTCCTGGTCATCCCCACTCCCAATAAGTGAGCCGCTGCAAGTCATCTCTCCTCACAGTTTCTGCAGGGCACAGAGTACTATGACATAGGAGATTAATGTCCTTAAAAAGTATGTACTGTGAATGAAACTCTCCAATGCGTTCTTTATGTATTATTTTGAATGGTTTTCTCTGGAAGTTCTGATGTAGCCTGCAGAAGAACATTTTGCATAAATCTTTGCCTAAGAAATGTTTCATAGTAAATCCCCCATCTCCAGCAGTGAACCAAGAAGATGTCGCTTACTTTAAGAAATGGGCTAGTACTAAAGGTTATTCGTTATTACAAATGTGTTTCTGATTTATCCTATGTAAGCAAAGCATGATTATGTCATGCTGAATCAACAGTTTTGCTAATTGTTTATTGTTTGATTTGGTCCTTTCTGCCGGGGCACCCCCACACTGTTTGCTTTCACTCTTCTGTTTTCTGAACCCGTTTTTGTTTACTTTTGAGATTCTTCAAACTTTATCACTGCTAATCTTCCTGAAGGTCAGCAGGTCTTGGGTCTGTCGTAGGCTCAGTGGGAGTGTGTCCCTTGTCTTGACCGCGTGGTGGGAGAAGGATCTCCCACCAGTGGTTGTTCTTCAGATGCACGGGCGGTGGCGAGTAAGAGGTCGGCGGTGCGTAGCTGGCGGTTGGGGTTGTAGAAGGTGAGCTGTCTGTTGAGGTAGGCTGGGCTGGTCTTGTGGATTGCCTTGTGTGCGTAGGTGAGAAGCTTGAAGGATAGCCTCTTGTTGACGGGGAGCCAGTGCAGGTTTCTCAGGTGGGGGGTGATGTTGCCGTGGCGTGGTATGTCGAGGATCTGTCGTGCCGAGGCGTTTTGGATGCGTTGTAGTCGTTTGATGAGCTTGGTTGGGGCTCCCGCGTAAAGGGTGTTTCCATAGCCGAGTCTGCTGCTGACGAGGGCCTGGGTGACTGTCTTTCTTGTTTCTGTCGGGATCCATCTGTAGATCTTGCGGAGCATGCGGAGGGTGTTGAAGTAGGAGGAGAAGACGACGTTGACTTCCTTGGTCATTGAGAGCGTTGAGTCGAGGATGATTCCCAGGTTGCGTGCGTGGTCGGTGGGTGTCAGGGGTGCCCCCAGTGCTCTCGGCCACCAGGAGTCGTCCCAGGCTGAAGGGTTGAAGCCGAGGATGAGGACCTCCATCTTGTCCGAGTTCAGCTTCAGATAGCTGGTCTTCATCCAGTTGGTGACGGCCTTCATTCCTTCGTGGTAGTTGGCTTTGGCAGTGATGGGGTCCTAGGTGAGGGAAAAGATCAGCTGAGTGTCATCGGCGTAGGAGATTGTGTTGAGGTCGTGCTGTCGGGCTACGTGTGCGAGCGGGCCATGTAAATGTTGAACAGCGTTGGGCTGACGGATGATCCCTTGGGTACGTCGCAGAGGATCTCAGAGGCTTTGGAACAAAATTGGGGGAGGCGGACGCTCTGGGATCTGCCGGAGAGAAAGGAGGTGGAAAAATCCAGATCCTTGTCTCGGATCCCTGCGGCGTGGAGGTGTGCGCGTAGTGTGTGGTGGCAGACGGTGTCGAAGGCGGCAGAGAGGTGTAGGAGGATGAGTGCTGCGGTCTCGCCATTGTCCAGCTGGGTCCTGATGTCACCGGTGGCGATGATGAGGGCAGTCTCCGTGCTGTGGTTGCTGCAGAACCCTGACTGGGAAGGGTCCAGGATTCTGTTTTCTTCGAGGTATCGGGTTAGCTGTCTGTTGACGGTTTTCTCGATGACCTTGGCCGGGAAGAGGTGCAGAGAGATGGGCCAAAAGGTCTTGAGGTCTCTTGGGTCTGCCTTAGGTTTTTTGAGTAGGGCGTTGATCTCGGCGTGTTTCCAGATCTCTGGGAAGGTCGCGGTCTCAAGGGAGAGATTGATGACGTTGCGCAGGTGGGGTGTGATGGAGCTGCTTGCTCTGTTGAAGATGTGGTGTGGGAATGGGTCTGACAGAGAGACAGAGTGGATCTTGCGCATGGTCTTGATGGTGTCCTCGATGACGCTGGCCCAGGCTAGCAGGGGGTCATGTTCGATGGTATGCGGAGGGTCTGTTGTGTTGCTGTCTGTTAGGGCTGTCTAGGTGTTGAAGCTGTTGTGGATGGCTGCTATCTTGCGGTGGAAGAAGGTGGCAAGGATGTCGCACAGGGCTTGCGATGGTGGGATGTCGTTGGTATTGGGGAGTTCCTTCACAATGTTGAAGAGCTCCTTGCTATTGCGTGCGTTGTTGTCGAGGCGGTCTTTGAAGGAGGTCTTCTTGGCTACCCTGATGAGGTGGTGGTGGTTGTGGATGGCATCCTTGTGTGCTGCGTGGCTGTCCGGAGTTAGTTCACTGTGCCATTTCTTCTCTAGTTTCCGGCAGACTTGCTTGGAGGCTAGGAATTCTGGGTGAATCAGTTGGCCCTCTTGCTGGAGTCTCAGTGGGGGGGTTTCTTCAGCGGTGCAAGGGTGTTTGCGCAGTCCTCGATCCAGCGTCTGAGGCTGTGTGCAGCGTCCTCGGTGTTGGAGCGTTCGGTGGGTGGGCTGAGAGTGAGGTTTGAGTGTAGTTGGTCTTCTGTGATTTTGCTCCAGCAGCGGCGGGTGAGCTATTGGGTGCGGTGGTGTGTGGTGGGTTTCTGGAAGGCAAAGTGGATGCAGCGGTGTTCAGTCCAGAGGACGGTGGTGTGGCTGACGGAGACGTGCAGGCTTGAGGAGAAGACGGGGTCGAGCGTGTGGCCGGCGGAGTGGGTGGGCTTTGTGATGAGTTGCTTCAGTCCGCGGTTGGAGAGGTTCTCAATCAGGGTAGTGGAGTTGTTGTTGTTGTTGTTCTCAAGGTGAAAGTTCAGGTCTCTAAGAAGGATGTAGTCGGTGGAGGTAAGGGCGTGCATGCTGATCAAGTCGACGATGGAGTCACTGAACTGGGGCGGGGTCCGTTAGGGTCGGTAGACGAGGGAGTGCCTCTGAGGGTGGAGTTAGGGTCTGTGTGGATCTGGAAATGCATGTGTTCAGTGGTGCTGAGCACGTAGTCGGTGCTAGTCGAGACCCTGATGCTGTTCTTGTGGACAATGGCGATTCCTCCTCCGACTCCGTTGGTGCAGTCTCTGCGGGTGATCTTGTAGCCGTCTGGGATGGCTATAGCGATGTCAGGTGCGGAGAAGTCATTAAACCAGGTCTCTGTCAGGAAGGTGACATCCGGGGATGTTGTGTCGAGTAGGTCCCAGAGCTCGACGGCATGCTGGCATGCAGAGCAGGTGTTCAGTAGTATGCATCAGAGGTGGTTGGGGTGTTTCTTGGCCGGTGGTTCGTCGGCTCTGAGGCTGGTGTCACTGCAGTTCCGGCAGGTGAAGGGGCTGTGTGTGCATTTTGGGGCGGCCTTGAAGCAGGTGTGGATCTGTCTAGAGTTGAGAGCGTGCAGAGTGCTGGTGTCGTAGTGACGGCGGTCGTCGTGGCGGGTGCGGGGGCTAGGGGTTCTGGTGGTGCGCGCGGTCCAGGCGGGGACGGGTGCAGATGGACTTGCCTTAGGTGCGCCAGCGGCGCGGCCGCGCAGCGGTCGGCATATATGGGGCAGGTGGGAGGGAGGAGCAGCTGGGAGGCGGGAGGCGGGGGCAGTGAATGGGCAGTAGGCAGTCAGGGGGGCGGGCTGCAGGGGACGCATTGGTGAGGGACAACAAATGTAACAGAAGGAAAAAAGGGCACAGAAATGAGGGAAAAACGAGTGGCACAGAGGGCAAAAGGGCACAAAAAAACCAGTGGAAGGGAAGGCAGAAGGGCACAAAGACAAGTGTAACAGAAGGCAAAAGGGCCACAAAAATGAGGGAAAAACAAGTGGAACAGAGGGCAGAAAGGCACAAAAAATAAGTGGAAAGGGGGCAGAAGGGCACAAAAAACGAGTGAAACAGAAGGCAGAAGGGCACAAAAAAACAGGAAAAAACGAGTGGCACAGAGATCAAAAGGACACAAAAAACGTGTGGAACAGAGGGCAATAGTGCACAAAAAAGGAGTGGAACAGAAGGCAAAAGGGGCACACAAACAAGGAAACAAGGAAAAAACAAGTGGCACAGAGGGCAGAAGGGCACAAAGAAAACAAATGGAACAGAGGGCAGAAGGGCGCAAGAAACGAATGGAACAGAATGCAGAAGGGCACAAAAAATGAGGGAAAAACTAGTGGCACAGAGGGCAGAAGTGCTCAAAAAAGGAGTGGAACATAGAACAGAAGGGCACAAACAACGAGGGGAACAGAAGGTAAAAGAGGCACTGAAACTAGGGAAAAATGAGTGGTGGCACAGAAGGCAGACGGGCACAAAAACGAGTGGAACAGAAGGCAAAAGGGGCACAAAAATGAGGGAAAAATTAGTGGCACAGAAGGCAAAAAAGGGCACAAAAATATCGGAAAAACGAGTGGCACAGAGGCAAAATACAGAATACAGAAATACAGGGGCAGCTAAGAACAAAAGGCAGAATGGGCAGAGAGGCATGGGGGCAGCGAGGGGAGCAGAAAGGAAAACTGGGGGGGGACACGGGTGCAGCGAGGGGTACAGAAGGAAAGACTGGGCAGAGAGAGTACGGGGACAGCGAGGGGAACAGAGGGAAGAAAAAACGGCACGGACCACGTACAGGCAGCGGGGGAAGCCAGACAACAGCAGTCATAGACACAACAATGAAAATACAAGCAATACAATAAAAGCAATAAAGCGGAGGATAAACAAACCTACCTACGGCCTACCACTGGCCACCAGGGATGAGGCGCAGGGGTAGCCTGCGGGAGGTGGAGGGCCTCGAACTTCCTCAGCAGCGGCAGCGGCAGCTGGGGCAGGGACACACAGGTGGTGCTGTGCGGATGGGGAGCGACCTACCTGGTAATACCTGTGCCCAGAGCCTGTACTTTAATAATTGCTAGTGGGCCTGTAGCACTGAATGTAATACCCACTTACATAGTCCTTTATACAAGTATCAGGTCTGCCATTGCAGCATGTGTGTGCATGTTTTAAACTGCCATTTCCACCAGGCGAAAATAAACGTTTTGACAGGTCAGATGTTAATAGATGCAAGTCAACGCTAAGGTACGCCACAGACAGCCCAGAGGACTTGTTACTGTGTTACTTGACTGTGTTACTTGACTGCTGTCTTCACTGAGAGGACATCGGAATTGCTGTATTGCTGCCTGCGCTATCAGAAGAGAAGGATTGCCAAGAGCTCCGTGTTCCGCTTTGCTGCCTCCCCGGGGACTCGCTGGTGTGAGCGAGAGCTGCTGTCTGCTGCTCTGACCGTCGCTCCCAGCTTGAGTCTCCAGGGTTGAGGCAAGGGCGAAAATAAGAACTACATCTAGCCCGGGGGACTGCGAGGACCAGCTGCCCCTGCCTGGAGCAGCCGCTGCCTCTTCCCCCAGGCGACACGCCCACGGACACGCCCACCGGCGAAATCACTATTTTGCTTCGTGACCCCCGCTTCGCGGGCGCCACTCACTTGACTGCTGTCTTCACTGAGAGGACATCGGAATTGCTGTATTGCTGCCTGCGCTATCAGAAGAGAAGGATTGCCAAGAGCTCCGTGTTCCGCTTTGCTGCCTCCCCGGGGACTCGCTGGTGTGAGCGAGAGCTGCTGTCTGCTGCTCTGACCGTCGCTCCCAGCTTGAGTCTCCAGGGTTGAGGCAAGGGCGAAAATAAGAACTACATCTAGCCCGGGGGACTGCGAGGACCAGCTGCCCCTGCCTGGAGCAGCCGCTGCCTCTTCCCCCAGGCGACACGCCCACGGACACGCCCACCGGCGAAATCACTATTTTGCTTCGTGACCCCCGCTTCGCGGGCGCCACTCACTTGACTGCTGTCTTCACTGAGAGGACATCGGAATTGCTGTATTGCTGCCTGCGCTATCAGAAGAGAAGGATTGCCAAGAGCTCCGTGTTCCGCTTTGCTGCCTCCCCGGGGACTCGCTGGTGTGAGCGAGAGCTGCTGTCTGCTGCTCTGACCGTCGCTCCCAGCTTGAGTCTCCAGGGTTGAGGCAAGGGCGAAAATAAGAACTACATCTAGCCCGGGGGACTGCGAGGACCAGCTGCCCCTGCCTGGAGCAGCCGCTGCCTCTTCCCCCAGGCGACACGCCCACGGACACGCCCACCGGCGAAATCACTATTTTGCTTCGTGACCCCCGCTTCGCGGGCGCCACTCACTTGACTGCTGTCTTCACTGAGAGGACATCGGAATTGCTGTATTGCTGCCTGCGCTATCAGAAGAGAAGGATTGCCAAGAGCTCCGTGTTCCGCTTTGCTGCCTCCCCGGGGACTCGCTGGTGTGAGCGAGAGCTGCTGTCTGCTGCTCTGACCGTCGCTCCCAGCTTGAGTCTCCAGGGTTGAGGCAAGGGCGAAAATAAGAACTACATCTAGCCCGGGGGACTGCGAGGACCAGCTGCCCCTGCCTGGAGCAGCCGCTGCCTCTTCCCCCAGGCGACACGCCCACGGACACGCCCACCGGCTCCACGCATAAAGCATCGCGTGGACTCACGCGACGCGGGACGCGCGCGGGACCAAGCGCGGGACTAAGCCCGGACAAAGGGCGGGCCGTCTGTGGCCGTCCGGGGTCGACCGAGGACGGGACGGGTCACCCCTCTTACATCGACTTCAGGAGATTGCGCCCACCAGTTTACTTGTCCACAATACCCCTCAATGATGACTTTGAAAAAATTGCGCTCAAGAACAATTTACATGAAACGCATGGGTACAGATGCAGCCATTAGAAAATCTGTGGATAAATCATTGAAACCCGGCCAAATTACCAACACACCCGCAATAACCAAATACTTTTCTACTCTCTCAGAGAAAAATCACTCATCACCTCGAACATCGGTAGAAGAAAATAAACACATTTCAATTTCCATTGATAGTGAACGCCAGTCAGATTTATTAGCTGTACAAGGGATCAATAATCAAGAATCACCTAATCCAGAGTTAAACCAGCTAAGAAATCTGCCCTCGGAAGAGTACTCCCAAATGATTCTAGAAATGTCGCAAATAACACCAATCAGAAACCAGGAGAACAAATCAGCTAATGCGGTCTCCGAAGAGCAGAAATTAACGTCTCCGCTAGGAAAAAATCAACCATTCACTAGTTCCCCAGATAAATCACCTAATCTGTTCTCAAATCAAACCAATCTTACAAATCTTTATTTCCCTAACGCGACCCTTCCAGCTGCCTTTCCACCCCTGTCCAAAGTACTCTTCTCCCTTCAAGATATTCTGGAATCAGTTCTCACACATCTCGGCCAAATCTTAGCCAACTCAGATGACACATTGGACGTCCAAATAGGCATTCTCAAACATCTGGTGGAAGAAAAAAAGAAAAAAGAGTCACCTATAGCCTCTTCTGTGGAAATAGAAACAGTCAGCCGGGTACCATCTGAAGCTGGTTGCAAAAAAACTTCAAGATCTCGAAAAATGCAAAGTGTAAGTACGCAAACATCAGATGCGAAAATAAAGGAGAGTGAATTTAGGAATTTGCAGTTTAAGGAAAACCCACCCATAATCTTCTCTCTAAAAAAGCTTTTCAGTGAAGAAAAGGAAAACATTTCGGAAAACAGTCTCAAAAACTATCCCATCTTCTCCAATAAAGAAACTGAGATTGGTGATGGTAAGATATCCACCGAAAACAATATACATCTGCCGAATGATAACAAAGACAATGAAAACAAACAGACAGGAAAAATCGAAAAAATCACTGATGAGAAAGAAAATATGGGCAAGAAAAAGCGAGGACGCCCCCTGAGAAGAATCCATAAGAAAAAAGGGAACAAACTCAAATTTCAAAAACATACTTATGCTAACTTGGTGATCACTCCACCGACTAAAACAACTACGCCGACGAAGCCTTTGAATCCTGATGCAGATGAATATTGCCAGTCAATAGTAAGAAAACCACTAGAGCAAAATATCGTCAATCCAAAAAATCTACAAGACCATATAACAAGGCAGTGGGACAGAATAACATCTAAACACTTAACTATCGAGGAACTCTTTCCAACAGATAATATCCCGCTCAATCGAGGAAGAATAGTCCAGCTATTGCAAGAAATTCCCTCCTTGATCACTCTGACTAGTAGAGAAATAGACCTAGTAAGATTTCCAAAAATAGAAAATACTCAATTCGCAAAAGTGTCATTCTTCTCTTCGGTTCTCCCGGGTCTAATCATGAGAGAAAAAGAAATTCTACAAAAACACGGATATGATGTAATCTCAATCTCAGACATCAAAACCAACTTGCAAAATACCGTAATAACTAAACAACATCCTACTGATAAAATACCTAACATAGAAAGGGATGAATGTACACCAAACTACATGAGGAAAGACAAATTAAAAATACAAGTAAGGCAAGGCGCAAGGTCGGTGTGGTCAAGGAACATTAATCCAAAAGAAGATGAAGATTACCAACAAACTTGGTCGTGGTTACCAGAAGCATTAAACGGCAATAAAATTGACAATCTACATCAACGTCAGGTTTAACAAAGGTCTGAAAATATCCCTATGGAATATGGCCGGGAAAACTCACAATAAAATGAAAGATGTAACAAAAGATAAACCAGATATATTAGCGCTGCAGGAAACTTGGTCAATTACCTCCTTTTCGCAAAAAGGTTATTACGTCTACGACAACCCGGCAAAAGAATCTAAAAGGGGTCACGCGAAAGGAGGTATGGCAATCCTGCTGAAAGAAGACTATAGCTGGTCACAAGAAAGTATTGAAACATATTCGCACAATCTACAATGTATCAAAATTCAACTCAGATTACAGCCTACTGACACTTATAAGAAAATATTACTTTTCAACATTTATGCACCGCCTAGTAAAAAACATGACTCCTTATTCGATCATCTCTTAGAAACCATATCCAACATCCTCGAAGATCAACATCAATTACCGTATATTTTGATGGGTGACCTAAACGCCAAAATATCAAATAGCGAAATAAAGAAATGGTCATCGTTATTTAAGGAGGAATCACTGGAAATAGCACTCCCGCAACTTCCGAAAGGAGTGAAGTCGGACAAAAGAGGAAGCCTGTTATTGTCGTTCCTCCCAAGTATAAACGGGATAATCCTAAATGGAAATATTAATGGAGATAAGCCAGCTTCATTCACAAGACAAGGAAATGGAGTTTCCTCCATCTTAGACTACTTTATATGTGAGAATGAGCTAAGAGAACGAATTTCCGACTTGTCTGTCAAGTTTAACGATGAAAGTGACCATGCCACTCTCTGCTTAACTACACTCTGGATGCCTACAACCACTTATCAGACCGACCCAATATTCAGTAAGCCCATAATAGAAGTAAATCCAGTCCAGCGTCGGATTTATTGGGAGGCAGAAAACTTGGACTATTTGAAAGTATTAATTACACAATTCCAATTGTTAACCAATATTTACTCTGAAGATCCTATCAAAAACTATGAAATTGTACTACAGGAACTCAAAAATGCAATTCAACGCAAATTAAAACAGGACAGACCAGCACTAAGAAAGTGCGTCAGCAAGCACAAAAACTGCAATCAGCCTACGGTTAAAATGTTAAATAGGATGATTCGGGCTCAGTACCTGTGTAAAACACCATTATATAAAGCTGAAATAAACAAATTAAAGAACCAAATCCGGAGGCAACGTGCTAGACAGGAAAGGCTGATACAGGATCGCAACTGGATAGATATCCAAATAGCAGCAAGGCAATGTAACCAACGAAAATACTGGTCCTTGATTGCAAAGATGACGGGAACTAAAAAGAAGCTCGAAGCAATTCCCGTCTCAGAAGAAGATTGGGTTACATTCTTAAAGGATCTGTATAAATCCAACATGCAGGATAAGGCGAGAAACGCATTTGAACAGAAAAAGGAAGACAATGACACAAAACTCTCCAGGGCCTCGGCAGCGTCAATTGCCTTGAACATCAAAAAGGCAATAAGTACGGGTGCATCCGGTCCTGACCAGATCCCGATAAAGGTTTATCAAGCCGACTATAAAGCTTGGGGCCAGATGCTAGCGCCACTATTTAATTACATATTCGACTCAGGGAACATTCCAAACTCGTGGAAAGGAAGCACAATAATTCCTATCTATAAAAAAGGAAAAAGGACTATTGCTGGCAATTATAGACAAATTGCCTTAATGGATTCTGGCGGAAAGATCTTTGCGGCTGAAATTCTTGACCGGTTAAAGCTTTGGGCTTTTTCAAATGGACTAATCCCCATGTTCCAAGCCGGGTTCCGATCGCACCACTCGGTTACGGATAATATAGCTATCTTTCAATTTCTATTAGATAAATACGTAACCGGGAAATCGCAAACAATATATGCAGCCTTCATTGACTACTCAACAGCATTCGACAGGGTCGATAGACCGACATTATGGTCGAAACTGAGAAAAATGGGTATCCCAGAACCTTTACTGCAACTAATTGTGAACCTACATAGCAATACCTGGTGCCGTGTCCAAATGGGGGGCGAGAGGGGCATGTCAAAAATAATACATACGTCTAACGGCCTAAAGCAAGGGTGTCTGTTGGCCCCGATTTTATTCTCTCTCTACCTGAGCGACCTGCCGTCGCATCTACAACAAGGGCAAAGCACCCCACCGAAAATGGCATCTCATCCGATACATTGTTTACTTTATGCGGACGATATTGTTTTGTTCGATCTGACACCCTTTGGTCTCCAAAAACTCTTGGACACTTTATACATATACTCGAAAGATCATTTTCTAACTCCAAACATCAATAAAACCAAAGTAGTTGCATTTACAAAAAAGAAGAAAGGAGTGAGGTTCCAATGGAAACTGGGAAGCGAGATCTTGGAACAGACTAAGGAATATACTTATCTAGGAAGAATCTTCTCGCATAACTTGAGTAACGGGAAGCAAATCACCCATCTAAAAAGGAAATGTGACCTACACGCAGGCGCAATATCACGCCTGTATAGGAAGACTGGAAGCAGGCACTTCTCAGCATTAATAAAAATATACAGAGCCAAAATATCTCCGGTTCTATCTTACGCCTCAGAACATATTCCCCTAAAACAATGGAGTTATATGGACACAAATGAAGGGAAAACTTTAAAAAAACTATTGAAAGTTTCCAACTCAACACCTGTACAGGCCCTAAGACTCGAATGTACAATCACCAGCGCATTTGCAATATCAATAGCAAGCCTCATAAGGTGGGCCTATAACCTTCTGCACGCTAAGGCGGGTACCCTACGACATCTGCTAAAAATCGAGATCTTCAGAGAGGATGCCATCAACTCTACTTTTGTGAAAAACCTGGGAGAGGCGTTCAGTTTAGCAAAAATTAAAGCAGAGATGTTATCCTCTTGGACTCCTGCACAACTCAAACTATTTTTAAAAACATTTTCACCAAAATTAAGTTACGAGTTAGATTATTTACATTGTACTAAACTTTCCTTGTACAAACCTTATGCTGACTCCCAAGAATATAAGTTAATATTGCCATATCTGGAATACACTCTTACCCATGGCGTAAGGCGTACGATCATGATGTTACGTCTGGGTATTCTCCCTTTGTTATCTTTTACCTCCACCTGGAAACCAAACAGTTCCTCTCAATGTAACCTGTGTTCGGGGGGTAAACAGAACTTAGAACACATGCTCTTTGTATGTCCAAATAAAGTCGTTGTTACTGCTAGGGCAACATGCCTAGAACCAATATATCGGTCCTGCAGGATTACGAAAGCAAGGGATTTCATCTCCATGTGTGCTTTTCCACCTAACGAATGTGTTTGTAATAAGATTTACAAATTTTTTAAAATAACTCTGAAAATGTTTTAAATTATATGTAAATAATATGTAAATGTACTATGTATTTTCCTCTTAATGATTTTGTGGTCCTCGAAAGAGTACCGAAACAAAATAAACTTTTTTGACTTTTGACTTTTTTTTTGACTTTTTTTTTTTTTTTTTGACTTTTTTTGTGTATTAAAAAAGTTGGACATGCACTTCTAAGTGTTACATATCCTGGTAGTGAAAAACTCCCAAATATTTTTTTCACCACTGGAAGGCCTGCCCCTCCCATAGGATAACATTGGAGTTACCTTATTACATTTATTAAGATGTAGCTTGTAAATGGGAGCAGGTAGACAGTTCATGTTTGATGTCATTGGAATGGTAATGAATAATCCTCTCTCGTGAAGAAGTCAGATTTGTGGTTACAATTTTAAAATGCCACTTTTAGAAAGTTCCATTTGGCATCACATAATGCGGTTACGGGAGTAAGAACGTTTGGATAAAGTAGATAAGGACCAACGGCGCATTCAAGGAGAAGATTAAACCTCTCCAACACACACAAAAGAAGGAGCATGAGTTTGACCTCAGCTATTTAGTGCCCCATAGCACCAATAGGACCACTAACAATAAAGCTACGACACAGCCTTAGTAATTTGAATGCTAGTGCTATAGGCTGAGATAGGACACAGTTAAAAAGTATGTTTATGTTGGACACTTATCCATGTGAAATTTGAAAAAGGCTGCAGAAAACCAGCAATTGAATGTATATGTCCTGTAAAGTTTTTTACCTTCTTGTAAAAGTTTATAACACTGTGTGTTTCAAATGTTTTAGTACTATATGTGGGATAAGTGCATTTGTGTTGTTTTTTCTGTTTAAACAAGCGATGATAAAAAAGAATGTCCACAATGAACCAATTACATTGTTGCATGCTGCCTGTTACTGAAGAAGGTCTGTGGATCTTTTGTGGATCTTGTCTGCCAGTAAAAAGTAAATATTTACATAGCTGTTATCATGAACAGAAATTAATGCATGAGAAGAGCAAAGAGATTCAGGATAAACAGCTAAAAAGGAAAAAGGGCACTTGAATAGGCCCCTGAGACCCATATTCCAAACGTGGTCTGAAATGAATTACAAAATTAATCTAAGGTGTAAGGAGTCCCATTTTGATTAACACCTTTTTGAAAGTTAGCATTTTCTGTGCCTGCAGCCTGTCACTGGGTCATATGACTAGGTGTAGCTGATGATTGAACTTTGTGTATTCATCATAGACAGCCACACACTGTAGAGAGCTTAGGTACGCTGAGATGGGCCATCACTGGCAGGATGGGAGGTCCGAGCAGGGCACAGGCCTACTTACACTTAAGACTGTGTCCTGACTCCACACAAAGGGCTGTACATCCCCTGTAGTTGAACTGGAGCCAGGGCAGGGGAGGCAGGAAACCTGTGCTCTTCAAATGGAAAAGTCCAGATGTTTTTCGTGATTCATAGAAGGATCTAGGTATAAATATTGAACCTCAGACAACAACTCTTCCATACGCTTCTGGGCCTGTGGACACCCTGCCGGGAAGAATGACTGCTATGCTGATGTAAGGACTGCCACTCTGCTGGACAGCTGCAGTGTTGCCTTGCTGGATTTCTTTCAGTTACCCTGGCACCCTCCTGCCTAAGTTAGAGGGATATGGACTGGTACCTGAACCCAAGACTCCCAGAGTGACTCCAAGGGCTAGTCTGCTGCCCTTATGTTCAGAGCCACAAGGACATAACAGGCTCCCAACCACCAGAACAGCACCCAGATACACCTGGAGCACGCCCCTGACCACGAAGTGATGCCCCTTAGGTCCTGTATACTTGGTGTGTCCTCAGAGAACCTGAATTGACATTTTTGGGCTCTTTGTAAATGCAACTGGCCCATTGGTGCCAAAACCTTGTTGCTCGCATGGCCCATCAATACAAAGTTGTGTCAACCTGACCATTCATGCTACAGCATCCACCACTCACAGAAATCACCAACACAAAACTCTGATCTGATGTTTGCATCAACAATAGGATCTCCCAGCTACAGCGAGGACCATCCAAAATAACAGCCGGCTATTTGCACTACATGAAACTTTTATAGGTAACATGGTCCAGTAGTTCCACCTCTTTCTACAACTTTAATACATCAATTAAAACATCTGCTGTGTTTTGCTGCTCCTCTTGGCACCCTCAGCAATGAACAAGACTCTTTGCGCTAGAAGGAGAAGGTAGCTTTTCAAGAGGACTCCATTGCGCACAGCCTAAATGTGTGACTTTCTGCCCAGATAGCTGTGAGTGACGATTTGGGCTTTTTGGTCTATTTTCACTGAAATCTTTCAAATTGCATACTTCCAGTTCCATTGATTAGAATTTTGCCATTTTGATCTTGTTTTATTTAATAAATTCTACTCTATTTTTCTAATCTGGTGTAGGATCCATTTTGTTGTGTATTTTCTTGTCATGCCTGTTTGATGATATACTTTATATATTGCCTTTATGTTAAGCCTGATCACTCTGTGCGAAGCTACTAGAGGGTTGAGCACAGGTTAATTTGCAGTTTTCTTGTGACCTCGCCATGACAAGGATTGTGGTTGCTGTTTGAAGACGGTCCCCCCCTCAACCGGAAACCTAATTTCTCATATTTAGGCCTATAATGTGTATAAGAACCCCTTGTTTTGAAGGTTCGGAGAAACTTTTCACTTTCCTCCTGGGGTTCTGTCTGATTTACTTGAGACTTTCTCTCCTCCCTTAGAATGCGATCAGTGCTCTTATAAAGTTTTATTCTTAGAACTAAGAGGGATTTAACTGCCTATCTAGAGATAATTAGAGCCTATCTAGAGATTAATATTCTGTTTTCAGATTTTGTTCTCTATATGTGAGCTTTCATGCCATTTACTGCTTTGTTCTGTATACCTTTTAAAAACAATTCTGTAATAAATCTTTTAGCATTTTCTATGGTCTGGAACTCAGTTATTGAGTGGGCCTTACTTCCTAATTGAGTTCTACTCTGCTAATTAATTGTTAAAGACTATGGCGGGAGGGCTCTCTAGCCGCTGGTACAATAAAACACGGAAAGAAACAAAGTTGAACCTGCCTGAGGTAAAAAGCAGGGGTGTATTGATTGTTGGAGTTCAGTAGATTATTGGGGTGTGGCTCCTGCACAACCTTAACCTCATACAAGCAGATGGTTTGCCATATACACAAAGATCAACATGGCAGCAGGGGTTTTCACTTTCAATTGGTAATGTGTATGTAGTCCTAACATGTAGGCACATTGTTTGTATCCAAAATTCAAGTGACATTGACATGTTGAATTTTTGCCCCATATTAGTGGCACTTGAATTCATGTTTTGTGAAACCACCAATGTCTACAAGTTGGTCTTTGAATGGGATTATGCTGCTATAAGTAGCAGCTGACTCGTCAACTTTGATTGGACAATCAGTCCTCCATACTTTCTGGGAGCATAATCCCCATCACATGATGACCTATAGGAGGAGTCCACAATAATGGAACATATGCTTAATGGCAGTTAGCAAGTTTCCTGGCAATGCTTAGTGGAATCTAATTTCTGACAGTAGAACATACATTTATTATAGAATAAAATAGGGTTCTCTGATAGTTTTTTTGATTACAAATTCTGATTCGACTAGGGTTAGGTGGAAACAAAATGAGACTTAACAACCATCTTTTTATATTGATGATTGTCTGTGGAATCATTAGGGTAGGTATCATGCTTGTCAGGTGTAAGTACAATTATGTTGTCTTTTTCTAAACCTTGTTGTCCATTTTCGACTCAGGGCACTATTTTTAACCACATGGCTGCTGGCAGTTTTCCCGTCCTGTGCTGAAAAATCAGGATGTCAGTTATTCATGACGAGCTCAGCTCGTCATCAGCACACGACACCCGTGGGTGATGACGAGCTGCTCGTCATCAGCATCGAAAGGGTTAAGATGGTGCAGTGAGACATAGACATGCTTTAGGCCTGATGTACCATCAGTGTTTCAAATTCACAGATACAGCAAATTTGAAGGAATAACAAACCCTTTATCTCTGCGACCTATATACTTAGCTATAAGTTGGACTTAATTGGATTAGCTAATTGCTGATATGCAAATCGTAAAAAACAATTGCTAAAATAGTGCATTCATAACTTTGCTTATGTCTTTGACTAGTCTGAGCCTGTGTTGTACGATGACTGCTGAGGTAGTTGGAGACACTCAGCTGTTTTTATGTCTTAAATAAAGAAGGGACATGCAGTTGCCCAGCAACTCTGAACTCTAGGGACTTCCATGTTTAAAGATCATGTGGTTATCATCAGAGATGAAGGATGGTGGCTGATCATAGATTCATTTTGAATGTGAAGTAATCCTCCACTGCATTCCAAACTGGAAACTATTTTCAGAGACACTGCAAGAACGTGATATGTCTTGAGGTCAAGGAACCTAAATCTGTCAATACTTTTTAAATAAAAATAACACATTGTCAAGAAGATGAGTGGAGAGGAATACCTCAAACGTGGTTATCAGGGGGTATGCCTAGGACAGGGTAGCTTGAATAACTAGAAAATTAGAAAAGCAAAAAACAAGACAATGAACAGGAATTGACAAAGTTGAAAAAAGATGGCACCAGGTGTTCATCTTCCATGTCTTTTTGATGCCCAGAAGTAGACATTGAATTCAGTTCAGCAACTGAAACTTTTTCCATTTACGTCCTATAAATAAATGCTGCATAAAGATCGAGACAAGATAAGCAATGTCTGCTTGGGGCATGAATAGTGTAAATCATCACACACAAGAAGCATTTAATAAGGTTTTGTTATTTGCAATCACTGGACAAATAATCGCAGGAGTCTGGAGTACAATGTGATTATGCCATATTTAGTAATCCCAAAATACAAAGACTATCAATTGAACAGGGTGAAGAACTGGACGTGTCCCTATCAATAGTAAGATTAAAAAGCCAATAGATGAGCGCTGTACATGTATGACACTAGGCTATGATTGCCTACCTGTGGAGTATTTATAGAAAATGCTAAACACTGATGGAAGAGCATTTTATGCAGGTCTATATGGAGCCACGGAGGGAAGAATACTGTATACATCAATGATAGAGGCATCAGTGATAATGCTTCTTAAACCAAATACTGGCCCATTGGATGTTAAGGCTCATGGAGCACTGTCTGTGCTTAACACTGATAATAAAATGCTGGCTTTGAGATTGTCAAGTGTTATATTTGAGGTGACCAATGTTGAACAATGAAGATTGATACTCAGATGCAGAACCTATTTGCTTGACAGATTGCTGCCACATGTGATGACTACCGCTATATACAATGATGAAGAGTTAGCATTAGTGTCATTGGACACTGAAAAAGCGTTATCTGCCTAAAGTGTTGGAATGTATGAAAGTTGGCCCACAGTTCTGTAAAATATTTTCACTTCTGACAAAACCCTTAGCCAGGTTCATGATCAACTACCCGATATAGGAACAATGGTAACTGTTTAGAGGGAATAGATAGAGATGTCCACTTTCCCCATCACTCCCCAGGGTAGCAATAACGACTTGAGTGCCCATGGTTAGCGATAGTTAGAGATTAAAGGCATACTTGTAAACAGCTGCAAAAATATATGACAGACCCAGCTTACATGGGAAACAACCTAATTAACATTGTGAAAGAGTTTGGGTCACAGTCAAAGCTTAACCTTCATAAGGATAAATCTTTCTTGCTCCCCACAGGAAGCCTGACACTGGATGCTAAAAATAGCTTGGCAACATTGACATTTTCTCAGAAGGCAGATTTGGTAAGGTGTTTAGGTATAAATATCATACATATAGTTAATAGATTGTACAAATTGAACACTGAAGTTATAAAAACGAATTAGCTGCTATCATCACTAGCTTCAACTGGTGGAATAGCTGAACCCAAATTTGGCTCCCTACTGCCTGAATTGTGTCCATTGTGCTGTGCTTTAATTGTGCAACTGTATTTACCATAATGTCAATAGGAAGGTGGGCTGAGAGCCCGTGTCTCACATAACTTTTAAATAGCATAACTATTGCAATATATTGCAAGTTGGTTTATTCATACCTTTTTTTAAGTTCAACATTTTTTTGATAGAAGTAAGGGTGTCAATACATTGTTCACAATATTAGATGCATATCATTACAAAAGAATCTGCAGCAGTAAAGGTACATGAATCAGACTAAAAAATAAAAATAGAAAGATTAAAACTGTAAAAGTAACACATGGAAAACATTGGAATATCAAATGTTTTAGGAACATTTGGGGGCTCAAGGAGGTTTTAGAACTTCTGGTTGCGATGGCTGTAACTGGAGAGATCATATGGCATTTGCGTTGAGGTATAATCGGCGACCACAAATTCAAGCGTTTTGTTGCCATATGCATCGGATATACAAAGCAGGTGTCCAACCTGTGATTGAGGCAAACAGTATACCATCATGCAGTGAAAGGGAGTCTTGTAAAGTCCTTCCAATTTGCGGTTATTTGCTAAAATGCTACAGCTAGAAGCAAATCAATAATTTTAACATTAAGTGTACCATTCTCCCAAAAACATGAGACTACCTTAGAAAATATGAATAGAAGAAAAGGAAAATTTAGTTCCAAAAATCTGGTTAATTTGGACCATACTTGTTTCCAGAAATTATGTACAATAGGACAAGAAAATAACATATGAAATAAATCAGCGTTAGAGGAGGAGCATGTCCAACAAGCATCCGGTACAGTTGTGAATTTTTTGCTTATGGCATTCGGTGTATTAGCTGCTCTTGATGATTTACTTATCTTGGTCCATAAGCTGTTCCATTTATATACTGGCCAAGATAACACAAAATCTTGTTCATATGCCTCTTCAATTTTGGAATTCTGCCTGTCTTTGCCATGTAAATACCTATATATAATGGAAGCTTTGGGTGTATTCTTTAGCAAGATGTGGAGTTGTGAAGAAGGGTCTGGAGTTATTGCAAGCAGTAGGTGTAGTAGATAATTTGCGTATGTATCCATCACAGCTTTCTTAAGTAGATTGTATTTATGGATCAATGAGGCAGGTAAGTTGAGTGATTGACTGAGTGAGGAAAAAGGTATAAAATCCGATTGTGAGAGTAACTGATGGATCCATATTAATCCTTTCTGATGCTAAGTTTTCCAATAAAATGGTTTATTTAGAATAAGAAGGTTTTTATTATGCCAAATTGTTGAGTTGAGGAAGGAATCTATGGTGCTATGAGCATCGAGAGATGCGGATAACAGGATTTTAGAGGTCATTTTGATGATGGGAGTGGATAAGGCCTGTGGTTTATGTGTAAAGGAAAGGCATTCCTCAAAGGAAAAGGGGGAAAAAAAAGTCGCTCAATTGTAGTCCATAAAGGGCAGTCTTGTGTGGTATCACGCAACCGAAAAGAAGCCTGCTTTCTGATACACCGGTAAGTCGGGAACATGAACTCCACCCTCTGTTTTAGGGTTGATTAGTTTGAGTAAAGACATTTGGGATTTCTTATTATTCCATAAAAAGGAAGAAAGGACGGAATTAATCTTCTTAAACAATTTAGTGGGGAGTATATATAAGTATGGGTGACAGCATCATTTTTATAGTGTCCAAACGGCCCCACCAGGTTCGAGAAAGGGGATGCCATTTAGTAGTTAGGTCTGAAATCTTTTGTGTACATTTATTCATGCACAGTGATACTGTGTCTGAAAAGGGGAAGTAACGTGTACTCCTAGATACTTAATGTGATTAGGACTCCATGTGAAATTGGAAGCACTAAAATCTGATTTTAAAAGTGTACTTCGTCAAGGGTAAAATCTCACATTTATCATTATTCAATTTATAAACGGAGACATTGGAATATGCTTGTACTTCCACCAAAAAGGCAGGGATTGAGGTACTTGATTTTGACATAAAAAGCAAAATATCATCAGCATAGGCGTCAAGTTTAATGTGGGAATTTAGTGTTTGAAAGCCATATATATTTGAGTTCTGACGTAATTTAGAGAGAAAAGGGTCAAGGCCAAATTAAAAAGGAAAGGGGAAAGAGGGCAACCTTGACGCACACACCTCCCTAAATCAAAGAATGGGGCCATCAAGCCATTGGCACATACAGCCGCATGAGGGTTAGAATAAAGAAGAGAAAAAAGGATGTAAATTTAGGGCCTAAACCAAACCACTTGAGAGTATAAAACAATTAAGTCCACTCAACTCTATCAAACGCCTTTTCAGCATCTAGTGCTATCGCTGCAAGGGATTGTTTTGAATTGGAAGATTTAAGATAAAACGTTAAAAAGGAGTTGTGTATTATCAGTTATGAATCGGCCTTTGACAATTCCAGATTACTCTTTTCCCAGTATATGTGGTAGGTAGGAATCTAATAGTGTGGCTAATGCTTTGGAAAATATTTTATAGTTGGCGTTAACCAGGGATATAGGACTATAATTTTTACAGTATTTAGAATCTTTACCTTCTTTTGGAATAAGGCAAATATGTGCTTCTGAGAGGGCACCAGAGGAACCTCCTAAAGAGTTAAAGGCATTTATTAGGGCTTACAATTTGGGCATAACAAGCTTAGAGAAGTGGAGATAAAATTCAACCGTGAAGCTATCTGGTCACAGGGCTTTGTCTTTTTTAAGTAATTGAAGAGCTTTTAAAAGTTCTTGCTGTGTTAGATCTAACTCCAGGGAGGATAAATCCGGGAAAGGGTGTTGAAGTTTTTGGATATTGGAGAAAAAGTTCAAGAGGGAATGGTCAGTGGGGTGTGTTTGGAAGCCTTTAATGATTTGTAAAAGAGAGAGAATTCATTCGAAATATCAGTATCCTTGAATTTTAAATCTGAATGTGTATCGTAGATAGCTTCAATATTCCATTTATTATCTCTAACTTTTAAATAATTGGCCAATATTTTCCCAGCTTTATTTTTACCTGCATAGCATTTTGTGCTAGATATTAACAAGTATAATGAGGCCTCTTCCATTGATTTCTTGTTAAATTGCATTTTGGCATTGATGAGATCTGTTAAACAATCCTTCGAGTTTGAAGTTTTTTATTAACTGTACAATTAATTAAAATCTTTACAGTAATAAGAGTGCTCCAGTCTCTTAATTTCCTGAAGAAGATCCTTAGTTAATTTACTGGCATTCTTTTGTTTCTTTGCAACAAAAACAATTATGAAATCTCTCGCTGTAGCATTGAATGCATCCCATAAGGTAGAGAAGGGCATGGATTGAGTTTGGTTCAACTAAAAAAACTCATCAAAAAAAGCAGTGAAGGAGGTAGTAAATGTTGGATCTAAAAGGAGGGCATTAGCAAAACGCCATTGTTTAGGACCTGTAGCTTTAGGTAGGATATTCAGGCTAATGGAGACAGGGGCATGGTCTGAAAATAAAATGGGACCGATCTCTGTGTTTGTAAGAGTTTGCAAAATAGAATGGGAGACAAATATTTAATCAATTCTTGATTGAGATTGATGGGATGGGGAATAAAAAGTGTATTCTCTAGTAGTCAGATTACAGAGACGCCAAGCATCAAGGATTTTATTCTGAGTGATACTATGAACAAAAGATTTATGGGGTTTGTTAGGAACAAAAGAGACTCTGGAATTTCTATCAATAAAAGAATCAAAAGTTTGATTACAGTCACCGGCTAAAATAAAGTTATCTTCTATGCTGTGAGTAATTTGCTCGGCCAATGTGGGCCAAAAAGAGAAATCACCTAAAGTGGGAGCATAGATGCTTAGAAGCGAGACTGGAACACCCTTGAAAGACAATTTAACATTTAACCATCTGCTGGCAGCATCTGAGTCCTCAGAGACAAGTGTGAGCGAAAGGGATTTG
Organism: Lissotriton vulgaris; assembly: GCF_964263255.1. Lineage (NCBI taxonomy): Eukaryota > Metazoa > Chordata > Amphibia > Caudata > Salamandridae > Lissotriton > Lissotriton vulgaris. The sequence continues at coordinate 23,064 of NW_028248693.1, forward strand.
CGACAAAGTATCATTACTCCATTACGTTTGCCATCACCTGGGGAGAAGAAAACTTCCCCCACCCAACCTTTTTTTAATTTTAATGATTCAACATCCGAAAGGTGAGTATCTTGCAAGAATACAATATCTACATTTAATTTGGCTAGGTGAGTCAGGACTCTTTGCCTTTTGATGCAAGAATGCAATCCATAAAGTTCCAAGTAATCAGTTTTAATGACATAGATCATTAGAAGTAAATTGATCTAGAAGTATAAAACAACGGTCCAATTCGTTGTAAAAGCAGTATAGAAAGTGGAAGAAGATATGAAAGAGAATAGTACATAGTTCAATGTCATAATAGAGAAGTACATATAAATCAGATAGCCAAAGACAAAAATGAAGTCAGAACCAGAGAAGTGAACAAAATCTATCAATAAGAGAGAAGATAAATATAGTAAATAAGAAAAGGAGAAATGAGGAATAGTGACAAATAGACATGCAATAATAGATTAAAAAAATAGTATCAGGCAAATGAGAGAAAATGAGAGTAGCAAAGACACTAAATAAACAGCTTATCGTAGAATGTGGAACATATTGAGGAACCAAAGGCAGTATAACACAGAGAACAAAGAACAAAACAAAAAACATACCTACAAAAGGGAGATGTGGGTGAGGGGGTGTGTGGAACCACATGGAGCTGACACGCGTCTAGGGAGGGTTCGGCAAGACTCGGAGAAGACCTTTTGACGATTAAACAAAACTGTGAACCAAAAACAAGAGTTAGAACTTAGTGCGTAGGAGGAACTATGGAATTAGAAATACTAAAACCGTGACCTAGAAACAATAAAAAGCATGATAACATGAATTCAAAGCCATCCGCACAGCGTAAAAGGGAACAAGTAAATTTCAACACTGTTAAGGATGAACTATCAACATCTGTTAGAACTGGCTTCATAAGATCTACCGATAAAAGGATATCGACAGTTTAAATATATTGATGAATAGTTCATGTAATATGCGATGAGGAACATCCTGAAGAGGTCGTAGAATCCATCTTATGCGAATTGATGAAACTCTGCAAACCAACTCAATCCTCATAAGTCGCATTTCTGGTGTAGCTGACCTTGAAAAGACATGGGTGAAAAAGGCCATATCTGGTGCCCATGGAGCGTAGATCTGGTCTTAAGTTGCAAAAGGCCTTACGTCTGGCAGCTGTAGCTTTAGAATAGTCTTGCACGAAGAACAATGTGGATCCTGACCACGTGATGTGTTGAACATCTTTGGCTTCTGTCAGTACCTTTAACAATTCCGTATATTGTAGAAAATAAATAATGACTCCTCTTGGTCTTTGTGAAGATGAAGCAGTGGTGGAGGCTCACCCCATTCTGTGGGCTTGTTGTATATTCAACGTAGTATCTTCTGGCATGTGTAAGATTTTAGGGAGGAAAGATTTGAAGAATGCAATGGAATCCGTGCCTTTGACCCCCTCTTCCAGACCAAAAATATGTATGTTGTTTCTCCTGTTGCGATTTTCAAGGTCCCTGACCTACTTCTGGAGAGTTGTGATTTGAGAGTGCAAGAAAGGGACACTCTTAGTAGTATCGCAGAGGGAAGAAACATTATGTTCAACTGCAGTAAGTCTTGTACCTAGTTGCACCCAGTTGTCTGAGAGAGTTTGCAATTTGGAATTCGTCTTCCCCATGAAAAGTCTGAGGGCGCTTATCTCCTGTAACAATAATTCCATTGAGACTGGGGAGGCTGGATTAGGAGGCGAAGGACGGTCTTTTTTTTAATCTTTTCAAATTTAATTTTCCTGATACGACGGTGTAGAATCCATTGTTGAGTTTGCGTTATCCACCTCGATTAATTGTAAATCCTCCAATTTAGATAGCTGTGAGAAAAGTGTGGAGTTTTTAATAAAAGAGCGCTGTGGTGTGGATGCACTGTGAAGAGAGCCTTTCATCCTACCCATGAGCTGAAGAAATGGGCGAAAAAGATATGTCTGGAGGTGAAGCCAGAAAATTTAACTTAAAAGAAGTGGACAAGGGAGAGAGGCTTCAACTTGGAGTGCACAGTGCTTAAAATAAAGGATATGCAAGCAAGTGTATTGATATAACTTGAGAAGTCTATCAGGTGTTTACTGTCTCAGAGGATGAGGTCACCGCAGATCTTTTTCACTTGATTTATACCTCCTCATAACGCCTGCGTCTTCAAGCCATGAATTTGTCACAGAAACCAACAGACAGAGGCATGGAATGAGTAAGTTAGAGATTAACAGCTTTAATAGAACAAATGAGAAGAAATAATTAAAAAGGAGATGCAAGTCATCCAAGTGTTAGAAAATGCATTGTGTCGGTTATGAGGGAAAAAGCTAGATTCAAAATGACGGCTGCTAAAGGGACCCTTCAACAGCTGTGGATTGATGTTTCAAAAAAGGATAACTGTCACAGTTTATTCATTGTTAATGTGGGCATTAGAGTCCTTGAGATGAACTATGAGGCATAATGAGGCTGCCCAGTTCTAAGGAGGTGAGGCAGAAAAGCACTTGTCACTGGAGCTTAATTTCTGAAATAGCGGCTGCAACACCGCTAAAATGCACAGGATCGCTTTACCTTAAAAATATGAAATAGTTCCGCCCTAAATGGGTGCGGGCGTCTTCGTGCCTGGAGCTACATTCGGTTCAGCGACGTTATCCCGCAGACAGCTTCACTTGGGACGTCATGGGGCAGGACTTCTACGTGCCGGTGCCGAGAGCCCTACGAAGACGCATCCATACTCCTCGGGCGCCTGGCCACGCCCGGTTTATTAATTGAGAATGCCTTGAACTTAGAATTACAGCTAATGAGGGGCCAATTAGACAGAGATGGTTTACAGTACATACGTTTCCAGAGGGGCGGTAATAAAACTGGACACCCACACTCAGTTAATATGAAACACGATACCTGCAATTTGTTCCTGAAGAAATCTAAACATACAACTCTGTACTCACCCCAGCGCCCACAGAGGATGCGACCAGACCTTAAACATACTAAAACAAATATAATACGGTTAAATGGGAGCAACATTTTTGAGAGTGCCTGTTAGTTGACAGTAGGTTTCTCAGTATGCACCAAACCTAAAGAAAATATCAGATAGCGGATGCAACCTACTTTTTGCAATATTGTAGGTTACATAGTTCGGTGGGATTCATGAGACGTGATTAACCCTGGGCAATCAAAAATAAGGATAAGAATTCAGCCCCTGGTTTAATGTAGAGTTAAAAGAACTCCGCCGTCTTCGTAGAAAGGCAGAAAGGAGCTGGAGGAGACAGTATGAAGACGTAGATAGAAACCTTTTTAAGCTAGCCCAACTCCAATATAAAACAGCAATTGCTAAAACAAAAGCCAATTTTTATGCCACCACTATCCTGAACTCCACGAACAGTACCAAAACTCTTTTTAAAATTTACAAGGACATCACCTTGCCCCCCAGCCAATGCAACAAGACAATTGCTTCACAACAGCTCTGTGATGACATCTCAATCTATTTTCAGGAGAAAATTCATAATATTGTTGGGAACTTAGTCCCCCATAATACTCAGCCTCCAGACACTGAACAGAAGGAGCCAAGTATCGAGTTGGATGCTAACTCTTTATTAACCTCGTTCCAATTATTTACAGAGGATTCCTATGCTAATATGGCTCTTAGTGTTACTTCAGCATCCCCGGCTGATCCTATTCCCAACAGATACTGGAAACAATTTGGCAAAATACTAATTCTACAGCTTCTTAGTATCTGCAATCAATCCCTGGAAGAAGGTATAATGCCAGCTGCATGGTAGGAAGCAATGGTTTTTCCGCTGCTAAAAAAGCCGTCGCTGGATCCCATATTTACCTGCCAGCTTCAGGCCGATTTCCCTCCTCCTGTTCCCAATAAAGATCTTGGAAAAGACAGTCAGTAGAACCCTTTCTAAGCATCTAGAGGATAATCGGCTGCTAGATGCATTCCAATTTGGGTTCCGACCTGCACACGGGACGGAAACGGCATTGACCACAGTGAATGACAACCTTCGACTGCGCGCCAACAGAAGGGACGCGTCGATTCTTGTCCTTTTAGATATGTTGGCGGCTTTCAACACTGTGAGTCATGCCGTGCTGCTACAAAGATTGTGGAACAACGGAGTGAGAGGAAGAGCCCTTGAGTGGCTACAGTCGTACCTCCAAGACCGCCAACAGACGGTGACCCTAGGCCAGTTTGCATCAGAAGCTTCTCCCGTCCCGCACGGGGTCCCACAGGGGTCTTCAGTTAGTCCCATTTTATTTAATGTGTACCTGAAACCCCTATTGTCCATCATTAAATCATTCGATATCAGCATTATAAATTACGCGGATGATACTCATTTGATTTTCTCCTTGGAGGGCAAGCAGGAGACCTCAGTAGAGGCCTTCCAGGAGTGCATGCGGAAAACGGCGGGCTGGCTCAGGGCTAACTCGCTCCAATTGAATGGAGGGAAAATGGAGGGGATGTACTGCTCTGCTGCAAAAATCTTAAAGCACCCCATGACAGAATTTAGGCTTACCCCAGAAGAAGACTCTCTGAATCTGACCAACACCGTGCGCAATCTGGGAGTGCAAATGGACGCCAACCTTCAAATGGTGTCACAGGCCAACAAAACCATCCAAGTTGGCTTTAAACTAATTAGTATGCTGAGAAAGATCCTCCCCCTACTACCAGTCATCTCTCGAGCCTTGGTAGTGTGGAGCTTAGTGTTGAGCAGGTTGGATTACTGCAATGCCCTGTACCTGGGTGCCCCTCAGTACATCTTTCAAGGGCTCCAAAGGGTGCAGTCAGCGGCAGCTAAGGTGGCTCTTAATATACCATGGAGCTCCTCAACATCCTTGGCACTGAGAGACCTTCACTGGTTACCAATTAAAGAACGGGTCAGCTTAAAATCACTATGCATCATCTTTAGGGTGGTTCATGGACAGGGACCTTTACCACTGCAGGATAAATTCAATTGGTACGAGCCCCCTAGACAATTACGGTCTGCTAACACTGGCCTAGTCCTGGTCCCTAGATTTAAACTGTCCAGAATGGGGGGCAGGGCTTTCAGTGTGGCAAATGGACAATTATGGAATGGGCTGCCACAGGGCCTCAGGGTAGCTAGCTGCCTGTTGAAATTCAGGAAGGAGTTGAAGACCTTACTATTCCCTAGGGGCTAGTTCATCTTCTCTAATCTGGAACTGTAGGATAATCGTTAATTCTTGAGGAGCGCCAAGATACCCGTAGGGTGATAACAGAGCTATATAAGAACACAATACAATACAATACATAACAAAGCGTAGTTTGTAAAGTTTGCGCAACTTCGCACTACGCGAAATGCACGTTGCACAGTGCAATCTTTTGTAGCGTAGCGTAGCGTAGCATAGTGTAGTGCAGCGGTCATTTTGTGCTTGCTCGCAGTCCTCAACGTCAAGTTGGCAACCGGGAGCAAGCAAAATGACATCCTTGCAAGACTTTTACCTTGTTCGCAATCGCGAGCATTGAATATAAACCTCCCGGTGAGATTCTCAATGCAGGGAGGTCAAGCTTCTCATTGCGAGTGGTCGCGCATGCTCGCGACCACTCCCGATGAGAAACTACCAGTCCGCATTGAGAAAGCTGCAGCTCGAGTAAAAATCTACTCGAGCGGCAGAAAAGTACAGCTCACACTGTGCAAGATGCCGTTTTAAAAGATTGCACAGTGCCAGATGCTTGTCCACACTGTGCAATCATTGAAAACGACATCTTGCACAGTGCGAACATGCTACTACGCAGTTCAGGAAGTGGTACGCGTAGCTCGCGTAGTGCAAAGTGCACTTTGCATTCTCGTTGTAACGCTCTAGATCTAGTAATGTTTGATTTAGATTGACACAGCTGCTTAATACTAAATGGAACTTATATCATCCCAGTATATTACATTAATTGAACGCTGACAGGGATCATGGATGCCTCAAATGTAAATCACACTGATGCAGTGTGAGAAATTGTGTTATTGGTTGAGGGGGTTTAACCCATACTCAAGCAACAACCACAATCCTTGTCAGTGTCAACCACAAAACGTCTCTTAATCAACCTATTGTTAACCCTCTGGTAGCTTGGCACAAAAGCAGTCAGGCTTAACTTAGAAGCAATGTTTAAAGTATTTATGCAGCACACAAACAGTGATACATTTAAAACACAACACAAGAAAAATCCCACACCAATTTAGAAAAATAGAGTAAAATATAACACACTTCTCCATTCCGGTTCCGGTTTGCTGTTCATGGTACTTCGGCTGTAGAAGTCTGCTGCCTTCTGCCTCCGTAGCCCTGAGTACAACCGCAACCACAATGAGCCGCTGTGTGTGATAGCTCCACATTTGTTTAACCTCTTTATGGCTGATTTATCCACCCACCTGGAACAAGTTAACTTGCATGCTCCAAGGTTAGGCCCATTAATGATATGCCATCTATCATATGCCAATGATATTGTGCTGCCGAGTCACACAGAAATCGGACTTCAAAGATTGATTAAAGAAACTGCGATATACACAAAACTCAATCAATTGGAAATTAACATTGCTAAGACAAAAACCAGGTTTTTTGGGAATAATCCCCATGCCTCACTAACAGATGAAGCTGGATAATTCAATCACAGAAGAAGTCAGTACTTATAAATACTTGGGCGTCAATTTTGACAAAAATGTTAACTTTAATGCACATCAACTGTATATGGTTAGAAAAACAATACTCTAATACATTCTGTTCACTTGCAAAAAAACTAGACGTCCCGTCCTATCAACCATTACTCTCAGTTATCAAAGCGATATTGCTTCCATCTCTAACTTATGCAAGTACGGTGATGCATTGTAAGGACTCCAAAATGTTGGATAGACTACAAATCAAAACATACAAACGGGTCTTTTGTCTCCCCTGAATGCTTCCCCTGCTCAAATTCATTTCGAATTTGGATTGACACAGCAAAACATATCAAGAAATTATCATTTTATTATACCCATGCATAAAATACGAAACAATCAGTCCAGCCCTTTAATCAGCGCTTTATGGGAATTTCTGAATAACGATGTGAATTCATGTTACAACAAATATTTGTTTTCCTCTCTACACATATCTAATGCAGGTGACTTATGGGACTTGAATGTGAAGCATTCTACTTTCTGCCAAGCCATGAAGAAAGCAGCAAAACTTAATGTGCTAGTTGTGGATAAAAGCATATTTTCGCAATGATCTCGCGCTTGGGTGATAATTCAAATGTATGTCACATTGCAAACGGTAATATACCTACATCTAACCTATCCGGCGTATTTAAAAAAAAAAACATTTCGCCATACGCTTAGGTGAACTGCCTTCTTTGTCAGATAAACCACTATGGCGATATAAAGGACCAACAAAGTGCAGATTATAGGATGCCCCAAACGAGGACTTTGTGCATTTGGTCTGTATATGTCCCAAACTAAAGCACCTATTGAATGAGAGAGGGGTTCACACGTGTAGAACACCCATCATGAGAGGCCTGGAACCTACAGACCCTCGGTTAAACTGCAAACTTCTGAAGATTTACAACTTCACGACAAAGCTCACAAACAGAATTTGCCCCACCGTATGAGCACAAGACATTGATATGAATTTAAAACAGTTTTGGGATGTTGACTTTTGGACCTGTGGAATTTTATACTGATGCACACGCCACTTTATAACAACAGAGAAGAGTATCATAAAATTATGCATTGGAGGCATTTTATAATGACAGGCTTCAAATAAGTCCAAGTTATTTTCCTGTATTGTGGTAACATTAATCTATGGGTTTAAGAAAACTGATTATTTAAAAAAAAGGATTTCTTTTATATGCACATCTAATTTGTATTGGGATGGTTTTTATTAACTCATACACCAAACTATTCATTCACATTCATTACACTTCTCCCTTTCGTCAAGGAGGAGCTCAACTGATCCACACCAAGGGTCGACAATCTGAGGGGCACCTCTTGTTGATCCGGAAATGACTACAGCAGATGTCAGTAGGGCTCAGACAGGGCCAGTTTCAGTTCCAGGTTGGTCCAATGCAGCAGGTCAGCCAGGCAGTTGTGGGGAGACCTCTGGAGCTTGTTGTGTCCCTGTAACTCAGCACAGAAGGTCATTCAGCTGACCCTCTGAGTCACTTTAGCCTTGGATAAAGGGGGCTGGTTTAGCAAGCAGAGCAGGATTCGAGTAGCAGGACAGCATGTACTTAAGAGTGGGTCTGAGGATCGTTCTTTTATACTTGGTGCCCACTTTGAAGTTGGGGAAACTTCTGAAGTATCCCCTTACAGAGGTGCCTGGAATTTCCTGCCTCCTGCCCTGATCCCAGTCTGTCTCTGGGCACAATAGACTAATGTTATGTTATGTTATGTTAATAACTTTTATTAGGCGCACAGCTGCCCCAGCAAAGGGGCGTCCTGGCACCTGATCAAGTACCACAACACAACAAATCGATGCTGGAAAAGAGAGGGAATCAGTCAGCAGTAGGGAACAAATAAGTTTTTATGGCGCGTCTGAAAAGAGTCAGGCTGTGTAGTCTTTTTTTTTAGACCTGAGCCAATGCCTTTGAAGTGCAAGTGTGGTAGCTGAAATAGATGTATATATAGGTTCAATTTCTTTATTGTACAGTTATTTAAAATCATTGCAATGTGAAACACTTCATGTTACAAACAGCTGCAGAAAAATATAACAATACACATGAATAATTAATTAGTAAAAAAAACAGGAAAAAGCCAGTGATATGTTAAGATGAAATATTTCAAGCAAAAGTCAGTATCAGGGATGCTGTTTCTCCCTTGCTTTGGACCCCATGTGGTAAATGGGGGGCAATAAATCAGACTCCTCTACTATGGCTGATAAGGAATTATGAGCCGGCGAGCGTTCTGCACCAACACAAGACTCTTGATTGACAAGCAGACAGCAGTGTTCCTGCAGCCTTCATAAACTTCACAAAGCATGCAGCCAATTGTGTGGATTGCCCTCTCAAGCACCCCTCTATGGCTCCACTGCAGGTCCAGATATTAAAAAAGCGCCAAATTGGGTGAAGTCAAAACTTCTTAACATGATCAATTCTTCCCAGTTACATAGCGCATGGGTTAATGATGTGGTAGGTGACAGATCAACCCCTCGTTCAAGTCAGAGATGGCCAATCCTGCCAACACCTAGACTCTCCTTTTTGATACTGCCTAGGACGACTACATAAAAGCCAAGTACACATAGTCATGTGACCCAGGAACAGGCTGCATGGACCAAAAGTTTAGGACAAGAAAATGCTAATTTTCAGAATATTTTAGGAATTATGATTTAAAATCCATCTTTATCATTTAAGAGGATTTTTAATTACAATTCCTCAGATACCAAACATGATTTTCCTTCTTGCTCCCTATCCAATATTATCACATTTTAAATGTAATAAGGTAACCAATGTTATCCTATGGAAGAGATTGATTTCACAGTAATGGGAAATTAATTTATGAGTTTTTTCTATACCAGGACATGTAAAACTTAAAGGTACATGCCCTACTGTTCAAATACTCTGTACCATGACTAATGGCCTATTTAAGACCTACCCTAGGGGTGGCATATTTAATTAAAGGAAAGATTTAGACCTGACATCTTTAATTTTAAGCTTTGTGTAGATATATACAAGTCCACATGTATCTGCGCACAATCTGGCATGGATGTTGGACAGAAACATAGGTCTTACGTAGAACATCACTCGGTTGGTTAGACAATTGATAATTTGACAGGTTGACAATCAACACATTCTTTGTACCTCATAGGTATCAGGAATAGTATTAGACATCATTGTCAGTTCCTCTGATTGCTGGATAGCGATCTGGTGGTTACCCCTTCTCCAGTGTCTGCTGTGCCAGCCCTTTGGGTTTTCTTTTATTTATATTCTGTTTGTTGTAGTTTTGTCTTGTTCCCTACCTGACCTGTTCCATACCACTGGCCAAGATGATGCAAATATGTTAGTGGATAGTCTTGCTGTCTTATGGATAGAATCATGCGTGTTATTGGCTTCATTGGTGATGCTTAAGATTTCAGCCTCACTAGTTAACCGCTTATCCGCAGCTGTTTTTCCGCTGCGGTGCGGGCGTTCTAAAAGGAAGGCGGGGCTCCTACAGTGGTTGGCCGCTGGCAGCAGCCGATGGGAGCACGCAAGGGGTTAAAGTAGATGCTGGTGGTGTTTTTGTTTTGTCATTTGTGTTGTTACAACATGGTTGAATGTCGTCAAATTTCTCAGCAAAACTAAAACATCCCTACCGTTATGGTAGTTGTTCTTGTCCCTGTTCAGTTTTGCCATCAATTTATATTCTATATAGTTGGTGTACAGTCAAAACATCCTTAAAGAACTTGTAGTTCTTTTCTGTTGTCTCAGATCAATTTAGACCCTTTATTTCCGCATAGACGTTTTCAATTTCACATATGAATTTTATGAGTGCTTAAAAAGCATGTCTGTCATTACAATTGAGGAAGACAGGATGAGATGTTCCCAATCATTAAGCAAGTTAGTATTTAGGTCCTCAAAGAGGGAAAAGAATTACTCATAAACCTCTTAGAACCTGTTTTAGATCAGTGTATCTCTTGAAAATGGTGGTGTCCCACCATCTAGATAATTCTTGGTTTTTCAGATGTGCAAGCCTGATGAATTTTTGTTTGAGCCCCCTTTCTTATTACTTGATGTAGCTTCCTTCCTAGGGTCCGTTTATTTAGTAAACACTTCTTGTGCTAATTTATTTCTATCACTGTCATATGACATCATGTTTAGCTATGGGTGAGTAGCCTTGTCAATGTATCTCACAATTAGAAGAGTGCCAAATGTTGACTGCTGTTTTTTAATAGGTATGTACAGAAGATCACTGATAACTGATTTCTTTCCACAATAAAATACAGGTTTGAAACATCTACAAGAACTCCTACATTATGGATTGACTTTTGAGTTTTGGACTTCTGTTAAGTGCTATGATATCTTTGTTTATGGTGTTTACCCAGTGAATCCTGGGACCAGTGTGTGCTGGCACTCCTGATAGTAGGGTGTTGGATATCAGTATAGTACCAACCCAAACAACCTTTTGAAGATTTCTTGAAAAACACCTTCCACTTACATTTGTGCAAAGAGGTGATATCCTAAACCACTACTACCAATCATGTCGCACCTACCTCTGCTATGACCATGTTTAGGCCTGGAAAAAAAATATTTTGCCAGGTCTAAATGGCAGTTTAAAAAATCACTACGGGTTGCGGTGGCAGGCATGTGACATGTTTTAAAGTACTACTTCAGTTAGTGGCACAATGAGAGCCTCAGACTCACTAGTAGCAATTAATCTACAGTCCCTGCATACATGCAGTACCATTTACTAGGTACGTACAAGTGAATAAATGTTGCAGTTAGGTATATGCCAATTTTTTCCATATTTGAAGGAGATAACACAAGCACTTTAGCACTGGTTAGCAGTGGTAAATTGTACAGAGTCCTAATGTCAACAAAAGCAAATTAAGCAAAACAGGACAAGTGAAGGCAAAAAGCTCTGGTAAATGCCACACCAAGTATGTCAGGTTGGGATTACATGTTACTTTCCATTTGATGCATACAGAGAAAAAGTATGTAGCACTTATATAGCTCACCATATTCTAAAGATCTTAGCCTCACCTACAGACCATCTCATGTTTATCAATATGAAATACTAGGTGCTACAGGAGATGACATTCAAAACCCCCAAACTATTGAACAATCTGCCCACTACTGCTGATGGTCTCAACCATTAAAAATGGGAGAGCTAGATTAAATGTGATTGACCTCAATTCATTCAGAATAGAGTAGTATATAGTTCAACATTAATACTAAGACCTGGTTCTGCTGTACATAAGGTATTAATCCACCATGTTTTCTTCAGTCTTAGTTTAATGCTCATGGTCACCTTCCCTCAGATTCACTTAATGTACTCTTCAACTAGGAACACAATATTCCTAAACTCCTCTGATTTGTGTGTGGCCTCTCCTTTCAGACATCTCTTTCAGATGACAGGTGTGTTAGCAGGGTGAATGGATGGATTGGCCTCTACTTTGAGACCTCTTTTTCAAATGAAATGTGTGAGTAGTTGTGAATAGGGAGGAACCGGTTCCTCTTTCCAGACCTTCCTCTCAGATGACAGGTGTGCGTAGTAGGGTATGTGATGAATGACAGGACTCTCCTTTGAGACCTCTTTCTTAGATGACGGGTGTGCATAATAGGGTGAATGGATGGACAGACCTCTCCTTTCAAACATCTCTCTCAAATGATGACTGTGCATAGTAGGGTATGTGGATGAACTGGCTTCTCCTTTCAGACCTCTCTCTCGCAGATGACAGGTGTGCATAGTAGGGTACATGGGGAGTGACAGGCCTTTCCTTTGAGATCTCTCTCTCAGATGACAGTTGTGCACAGTAGGGTGTATACGGAGTGACTGGCCTCTCCTTTTAAATGTCTCTCTCAAACAACAAGGATCAATAGGACAGTGTGTGAATGGATCAGTTTCTCTTTTCAGATGACAGGTGTGCACAATAAGGAATAAAGAGAGCGACATGCCTCTCCTGTGAGACCCCTCTCTCAAATGACGGGTGACAGTAGTAGTGAGTGGGAAAGGACTGGCCTCTCCTTTCGGATGACAGAGCTCTCCTTTGAGACCTCCCTCTCAGGTAACGGTTGTGCATAGTAGTTAGTGGGGAGGGATGGACCTCTATCTCAGATAACAGGTTTGTGTTCTAGTGTGTGGCTGGACTGAGCTCTCCTTTGAAACATCTCACTCAAATGACAGGTGTACATAGTAGTGAGTGGGGAGAGTCTGGTCTCTGCTTTCAGACCTCTCTCTTAGCTGACAGGTATGAATAGAAGGGTGTGTGTGTCTCCGATGAGACCTCTTTTTCGAATGATGGGTGTGCATGGTAGTGAGTGGGCAGGAACTGGCATCTCTTTTCAGACCTCCTTCTCATATGACAGGTGTGTGTACTAGAGTATCTGGGGAGTCACTGGCCTCTTCATTAGAACTCTCTCCCAGATTATGGGTGCACAAAGTAGGTTATGTGGATAGGCAGGCCTCTCCTTTCATATGTCTCTCTCTCTCAAATGACGAGTGTGCATAGTAGGTTGTGAGGAGGGACGGCACTCCATTTAGACCTCTCTCTCAGATGATCGGTGTGCGTAGTAGTGAGTGGGGAGGAACTGGCTTCTCCTTTGCAAACTCTCTCTCTTAAATGACAGTTGTGCATAGTAGGGTGAGTAGATGGGATGGCCTTTTCTTTGAGACCTCTCTCTCAGATGACGGGTGTGCATAGTATGGTATATGAGGAGTGACAAGCTTCTCCTTTGAGACTTCCCTCTCATATGACAGGTGTGCATAGCAGGGTGTATGGGGAGTGACTGGCCTCTCCTTTCAGGACTCTCTTTTAGATGACAAGTGTGCATAGTAGGGTGTGTGGATGGACTTGGCTTCTCCTTTGAGACCTCTCTCTCAAATGACGGGTCTCCATAGTAGTGAATGTGGAGGGACTGACCTTCCTTTTCAGACTTCTCAGAGGACAAGTGTGAGTCATAGAGTGTATGGGGAGTTATTTGCCTCTCCTTTTACTCCTCTATCTCAGATGATGGATGTGAATAGTAGGGTGTATATATGGACTGGCCTCAGATGACAGGTGTTTGTAGCAGGATGTTTGGATGGACTGGCCTCTCCTTTGACACCTCTCTCTCTCAGGTGATGAGTGTGCATAGTAGGATGTATGGGGAGTGATAGCCCTTTTCTTTGAGACCTCTCTCTCTCAAATGGAAGTTGTACATATTAATGAGTGAGGAGGGACTGGCCTCTCATTTCAGACCTCTCCCTCATATGACAGGTGTGCATAGTAGGGTGTGTGGATGGACTGGCCTCTTGTTTGAGACCTCCCTCCAATGTGATGGGTGTGTAAAGTAATGAGTTGGGAGGGGCTGCCCACTCCTTTCAGACCTCACTCTCAGAAGACCGGCGAGCATAGTAGGGTATATGGGGTGTGACAGGTCTCTCCTTTGAAATTGCCCAAAATTCTGCGCTCCGTGACTCAGCAAAAATTTTAGCTTGTTCGCGTTCTCAAAATGCGTGTTCGCAAGATATTTCCCCCGAGCCCCCAAACAGCGATTGCGAACAGTAGAAAAGCATTGCAACCTCGCAATTCCGCGTGTTCGCAGAGATTTTTTACCGTTCCGTGGAGATTTGCGTAACGCAATTACGCAAATTCCGCCCACCCCTAATCACAATCACATCAAATTTCAATTGCCTTAGTGGACCAGCAATGTACTGATATTGTGCCACCCACTAGTTTCAAACAATTGCTTGCACAGAGTATTATTTACAATTTGTAATTTTTCTTTTTGTTTATCTCCATATAGCTACATCTACTGGTCCACCCGCAAGACCCAAGAGGCAGGAGATAGCAGCAGTCCGAAGTGGCAGAGCCTAGACTGTATCCTGCAGAAAACCCGGCTGCTGGTGGTCCTGGAAGAAGAAGAAGAGGCAGAAACACCTCTCTCTCAGCTGGGTCCCAGTGCAGTTGGTCCCTTTCAGCCTTCAGCCTCCCGGCCATCGCCTACAGAAAAATATTGTCTCACATCATTCAGACCGAAAACATTGCAAATTTTTTCAAGCAAGTTCCCACATTACAGTTCAACACCCTCCTTCACTGTCTGCCACAACATGAATTAACAATCATCGCTCACAATCACTTAATAATCACTCATTGCTGCAATGGATACCTGTTTCAATCCAAGCATGGTAGTAGGAACACCTTTTCACCTCTGATGCAAGCAACAGATTGGAATTTGGCAATCTTGTAAATCAAATATTTGTCTGGGGCAGCTGTCCTATGTGATGAAAAAACACAAGTATCATAGAAGTGGACCGTAGAGGTTAATTTTCACTACGTAAGTTTGTAAAGGCCAATCACCTACAGGAAAAAATTATCACCCATCAATCAGGCCTCAAACATTGCAAATCATCTCAAGCTATTTTCCAAATTACAGTTCGACACCCTCCCTCACTGTCTGCCACCACATGAATCATCAATCATCACTCACAATCACTCATTTACTGCTGCAATAGTTGTAGTTACCTCTTTCAACCTAAGCACAGTTAGATTGGGTTAGGTAGTATATATCTAATTCATCTTTGACACAAACAACACATTAGAATTTATTATTGGAACCCTTATAAATCAACGGTCCTTTGTGATGTAAAAAAGGATAGGCATGTGAGGGAGGCAGGCATTGTTTGTCTCCAATGTCATGAAGGTATTGTGGAGGCTTCGTCAATGTACACTGGTCCAACTGCAATCCAGCAGTTAATGTGACTAACAAATAGTGGAGCAAAAAATAAATCTGATATAAACATATGTTCCAAGTAGATACTATTTTTTGCAAAGATTTAGATTAAAAGGTTCTATAGGGGCATTGAAATACTCAGTCGAGGAAGTAGAGTTCATCTTCAAAATTAGGTGGTTCACCCAGAAGTTGGTCAGCTAACGCACTTGAATCTGACTAATCCTCTTACTCCTCCTTCTCCTCTTCTGTGGTTTCAGGAAAAGTACAAGTGTGTGGTAGGAAATGTGAGTTAATTTTGAACATAGTCAATCTCCCCACATTTAGAGGCAGAGACTCAACCTTCTCACTGTAGCAGCTGCACCAGCTGCACTGAACACACGCTCAGCAGACATACTGTCTACAGAACACACCATCTACAGACAACACCAGATACTTCATTGCCAACCTGCAGATCTCTGGCCATTAGTGCATCTTCCTATTCCAATACATGAATGGCTTTTGATCCTCATAGAACTATTTTGGATCATCCAAATACTCCTGGAACATCCTGTGGATGGTCATTTGTGCTGACACATGCTCAACCTATTTTGCCGTTACCGCTGCACTGGACTGGAGCCTTGATGATTCAAACGAATACAATGCAGAGTTTGGGTCGGGTCCTTCTGCTGTTTTTGTTGCCGGTGTTCCGGTTGATGATGTTCTTGGCTGCTGAGAGACAAAACTGCCCTCACTGGAAGTTGAAGGCAGCACCCCAGAACTGTGGTGTGGAATTTCCAGCTGTTCTTCCAGGTCTCTGGCTTGCTCAACATTCACCTCTGGTATTTTGAAACATCCGCTTCAGAAGAAGGAATGAAAGTGGGCAAAAAAAATTCTATCATGGATCGAGTAGTGTGGCACAGATGTACTGTTTGTACAAGATTACGTCATTTTTCAGCCTTGCATTGCAAGCCAAAAGAAGACTTAAGCTCTCAACCAGGGCATTTGCGTCTCTGTTTTTTTTACACCTGCATGGGGAACCTTTCAGACACCTTCTTTACCTGGTCCAACAGCAAATGCAACAACAGGATAGCTTGGCCCATCGGACTGTCCTCCTTGCTAACTTCCCATGTGAAGACCTCAAAGGGAGTTGCATATGTGTCAGTCATTTGACTAGGCCTCATTTGTCCACATCCATGGTCATAGATTTCCCAACTGCATCCCCTCCTCTTTGAATGACATGGTCATCGATCTGTCTGTACTTCTCAAACAGACGTTGTATCATATAGTAGGTCAAATTCCACCATGTTAGCACCTCCTGTATCAGGGATTTAACTGGTGCTCTTTTGAATGGCTGAAATGAGTGAACATTCTTCTGTAGGTGGTCAGTATGTTGCTGACTGTGTCATCTTTTTATAAGAAAGTCTTGCGCCCACAAGGTCGATGCAATGGGCCAAACACAAGACCCTGAAATGGCCACCATGTGACATGGCCTTGACTATGTTACTGCCATTGTCCATGACAAAAAATTAATTTCTGAGACCTCTTTGTCGCACTATTTATACACCTTGCTGTTTAATTCATCCAAAATGTTTACAGCTGTATGTCATTTCTCCATGGCAAACACCGCAACTTTTGCATGCCACCTAACTCTCTTAAACCTTTCTTCAGGGCCAAGACCTTTAGATATATTTTGCAATACCTCCACAAAAGAGATCTAGTGTGCAGTGATACACATGTAATCAGTCGCCTGACAACTGTTCCATATATCTCTTGTCAGGTAGATAGTGTGAGCAACACTTTGCTGCAAAGCATGTCCAACCGATTAGAGCACATCATGATGCAGCGCTGGAACACCAACTCTGGCAAAATAGGTCTAAATTGGAACCAGATAGATGCCACAAATTCTAAGAATCCTGCTCCTTCCACAAAAGAAATAGGGAGGAGATCCGGCACTAACATTTTGGTCAGCTTCGCGTAGTAGTAACATGCAGTTAGATGGGTGCAGTCATAGTGCCTTTCCTGGCTGAAAAGACCTGTAATAGTAGCCTGTAATTTTCTTCTTTTCTGAGGCTACTGACCCAGGTGACTTTTGAGAAGTAGGTGGTGGTAGACTCAGTGGGCAGTCGAAAAATGGCCACCAGTCACACAGTCAACAACAACAACAACCAGCAAGGAGGCATGCACACAACAAAGAACCCATGCAGGCCTACGGCAAACACACATTGGTTGGCTACACAACAATCCCACCAGCCACATGGTAAGACCATAAGGAGGAGGCATGGAAAACAATGAACCCATACAGGCCTATGGACAGTGACTACACAAAAATGCCCCCTGGCCACATGGCATGGAGACCAAAGACAAATGGTGGCCTATGGCAAACACACTCACACACTGGCTAGACAAAGAAAACATGGTAACAGGAGAAAACAACATTAATACAGCAATACCAAAACATCAATTAACTGTCTAAAAGATTTTTTAAAACAGAACACATCCTCCGAAGGTATCTTCCTTAAAGATAAAAGACTCACAGTCGAGATTGATGCCTTCCACTCAGACTTATATACCCTCCCCTGTGGAGTGCCCCATCTTCTTTAAGCCCTTCACTCTTTAAAGTTTATGTCTCTGAGTTGGCACCATTAATTCAGAGATTTGACTTCTGCCTCACATCCTATGTCGACGACACTCAGATTGTCATAACAGTACATAAAACCTCCCACTGCACAATTTCAAAACTGCATGCGCACAATCAACCATTGGATGAACACCCATTGCCTCAAATTAAACTCTAATAAAATAGAGATATTGATCTTTGGCAACTTACTACCGAGCTGGAGCAACCTTTGGTTGCCAGAGGAGATGGGCAAACTCCCAAAACCGGCGGCAAAAGCCAAGAACCTGGGGGTGTGGCTGGATCATAAACTCTCTCTTATTCAACACACCAATGCTACTGTGTCAGCCAGTCATTTTTTCATCAAAAAGGTTAGGAAGATTCTTCCATACATCCTGGCAGGATCTAGAAAAATGGTAGTAACAGCCTTAATCCAGTCTAAACTGGATTATTGCAACGGATTATTGGGAAATGCACATAAACAATGCCTAAAAAAATTCCAAAGTGTTCAGAACTCCTCAATATCCCTAGAAACAATTCAGTCACCGCCGAAATTCGAAAGCTGCATTGGCTCCCAGTGGAGCAACAGATTAAATTCAAAGCCCTGAACAAAAAAGGTCAGATGTTTCTTCAGAACCTGTTTTCCTGGTACGAACCCCTCAGACAACTCCGTTCCTCCGGAACAAAACTTGTGCAAGTTCCAAAAATCTGCACTGTGCAATGGGGTGGGCGCAGCTTCCACTTCTATACCTCCAAGCTTTGAAACTCTCTTCCTTTCGAGCTTAGAAACGCCCCCACTCGCATTACTTTTAGGAAGGGCGTGAAGACCTGGCTATTCCAGAACCAGCCGCCAGTGCAGACCCCCTCGCCGTCCATAGCGCCAAGACACCCACAGGTATAGGCGCACTCTATAAATCAGAATAACATAACATAACATAAAAATATATTGCCCCACCTATACACAAAATATGAACTCCCTCCCCTCAAAAAACACATTTTATAATTTAATACAATACCATTAAAGGCCTAAAATATATTTCAGTTCAACAGAAACCACAGAACCAGTTGTTTCATGTACTCAAGACTAGTACTGGGCCTACTTGCAGGACCGCCCATTGTCAGACTAGGCCACATAGTGAATGTAAATAAATATTACAAATGTATTTAAAAATGTGGAGAAAATGTACTAAACTGTGCAATCTTTATCATTAACAAAACAAGAAAATGACATGCTAAAAATAACTAGGCCTCTACTGAAACTGCAGACCACCCACCACAATAACATTTTAAAAATTTAATAAAAGTACAAACACATCCTGCTGCATGACCCCAATCAAACAAACAACACCCTTATACAATAGTTTTTGAGCTTACTTGTGCAATCTCAAATACAAAGTCCTTAAATCTAATAGTATATCAGGGGCCAGATGTAGGTAAGTAACATTTACCGAATCTTAATTACCGAAAATTACCGAATTTTACCGATTCGGTAATTAAGATTCGGTAAATGTGAGGGGTTGGTATGTAGGGAATCCAGATGTTCCCTTTTACCGAATCGGTAAAATTCGGTATTTACCGATTCGGTAAATACCGACCGGTAATGCCCCATTCATTCCTATGGGCTTTGAAGCCCATAGGAATGAATGGGGCATTACCGGTCGGTATTTACCGAATCGGTAAATACCGATTCTGACAAGGGTGCAGGGGGTGTCACTTTGACACCCTCTAGCACCCCCAAAAAAGCTTCGGGGGCCATGTGGCAGGCATACCTGCCCTAAGGGCAGGTCTGCCTGTCATATGGCACAGGTGTGCATGCACACATGTGCATGCACACCAGAATCGGTATTTTACCATCAAATAATATTTGATGGTCAAATACCGATTCTGTAATGCTTGTGGGACTCAGAAGAGTCCCACCTACATATCAATTTTACCGAATCGGAAAAAATACCGATTCGGTATTTTACAGAATCGGTAAATTTACCGATCGGTAAATTTACCGATTCTGTAAAATACAGGGCCCTACATCTCAAATTGCATTTACCGGTCGGTAACGGCCGAATTCGGCCGTTACTGACCGGTAAATGCCTACCTACATCTGGCCCAAGGAGAGGGATCCTTCCAGCTCAAAATCCAAGTGAAAAATGGCAAGGAGATGGACAAAGCCTTCTGGACAGTAACAGGAAGTTGCAGTCTCCGGGGCACTTCCTTGGAGTTGGGAAAAAAGGCTTCTTATACAAAAAACAAATCCAAAGGTCCATTGGAGAAAAATATCCACTTGAAAAGCCTCTCAGCTGATTCTCAAGCACAAAAGCTGCTCAAGCGCTGAGTTCAGGATCAGCACTATATTGCAAGCGCAAAAAATTGCTAGAGTTCACTAGCGGCCCTCGTTTATCATGGTGTGAGCGAGTCACAAAACACGGGAAGGTGCAATTCAGGTACTCTACCCTCCTCCTTCCTGAATTCCACCTACATGAGATTTCACATCTGAGGCGCGAGATGGTACTGTACCGGTGTGGATAGCAATACATTGCCAAGGAGATAGCCAACATCTCCTTCAAACTGGGTTCCATCATTGCCCTTTATTATTGATGTTCTATTTTAGTGGGAGGGCATGTTGTGGCTGGGACGGGGGGAAGGGAGAAAAGTTGGAGAAAGAGTTTTGGAATTTTGGGACATTTTCTTCTTCGGGGAGCGGGTTTGGCCTGTGTGGGTTTTAAAAATGTAAGAAAAAATTAGTTTAACTTTTTTTCTTTGCATTCATTATCTGTCTTTCCATTGCTAGTTGGCGTAGTACAGCATTCGCACGAGAGCATGACACAAAGCTGCTTTCTGAAATAGTCACACATTACACATTTACTTTTCCACCAAGACTTTCCCTTCCTGATGTCCACTTGCCATGTATGTATTCTTCAGTAGGTTACATACTTCTTCCTGCAGTCCAGTAATTAATTATACTTCAATATCACAGTGGCACTGTCTGGGTACAGAAAAGTGGTTGATTTAATTTTGGGGTGGGTGGAACTCCATGGACTTCTCTGCAAGATTCCACAGAGTTCCGCAAATGGGCAGAATTAGGCATTACACGCAGCTCGCATGAATGTTTACCACTGAGAGCTCATACCATGCTGAAAAAATCTGCACAAATTGCACCATGCAGCATGGGAGAGAATGCTGATTCTTGAGTTGATTTTGCTGCCTTTCTAATAGATTGTCTACTTGAGCAACAGCTTTCTGACCGGGAACAGTTATGACCACCCATGCAGGGAAAATCTCACCGGGTACCCTCCTAATGATCGACAATCATAATAGGGGATGTCAAATTTTGCCCGCCAACTTACCATTGCCACATTGGTTAACACCCTGCCTTGTGGTGGTTGCCGGACTTTGGTTGCAACTCCATGTTACATGTGTAATGTGAAGTGGCCAAAACTCTACCAACTGCCAATAAATTCACCTCCACAGGGGGAGTGGAATTTATTGCCCACCCCTAATTAAATTCAGTTTCAGTTGATGAGGTTTTGCAGCTCCCAGTGACCAATCAATTATACTGCAAAGTATAGTAGTTACTGTAGTTACTGCCCTAGTCCTACCCTCTGTAACCTTTGACTACTAAGGCATCTGCCAACATGCAAAATAAGTAATATTATCTCTTCTTACAAAGGACAATTTCACTACTAAGTTATTGACTACTTGTTCACGTTCTTAACGGAATTGATTAGGCAATGGTACCTCCCGTATTCTTCACAAAAAGGGTCTTATTATTGGTGGCAGTATTAGTGTTCGTACGGAAACAGGGAAGAATTCACAAAGTGAGGTCCTACTTCCACCAATTCCAAGTGAGGTGAATTCCAAACTGTCAGATTATTCCGGAAGATTATCCATCGCAGACAACTAGACTGAAAGAAAAAACAAAGTTAGTGGGTTATCAAAGATTGAGATCAGATCACCATGACAGAAAAAAAAGTCAGCCAGCAGACTACTCAGCATTTCCAGAATTAGTGCACCATTCTAAAATTAACAGGGCTGAGAAGGCCTTTTTAAGTCATGTTGGTTTCCCTATGAAGTGGATTTGCATTGTTCATAACTTCTTTCTTCTGGCTGCTAAGGTAATCCTGACTCCCAGTACCATCTCTATCTGACTCCTGATCCAAAAGATATTGAAGAAGATAGACCTGTAGTACATTGCTGCTGATGAACAAGAAGATTAAAATAATTTGAGCATTTTGAGTAGATTTGTTAACTAAACTGACTGATTTGTTCTCTGAAGAATGTGGAAAAAAAGTACAGCAGGAAGTAAACCATGCAAGCAAATCTAGCTAAGTGTGAAAGGGGCAATCACATTCAGGCAGAATCACCCACCATCCTTTAAACATTGCAAATAGTAGAAACTAAGTTTACAAATTAGTTGAACAACACCCTCACTGTCTGCCACCACATGAACTATCACTCAATATATACAGCTCATTGGTGCAATAGTTACCTGTTCCCAGCTCGGTGGTACACATTTGTCTGTTGTATCTCCTCTTTTTCCATGGAAGCAACAAACAATAACTTTTACTGGGGCAGCCCAGCTAGTTAATGAAAAAAAGAAGGACAGAGATGGGAGGTGTTGTGTTCATGTCCTTTAACGCATGGGGAGACTTCATCTGTGCACACTGGTACAACTCAAATCCAGTCCGTACATGTGAAGAAATGGTGATGCTGCATAAGGCAGACACCAATGGGCAGATTTATCAATGTTTGAGGCAGCACAGCAAGCCACCATGCATGGATGCACAGGAACACCCAAGCTTTGGCCATGGAAGACTGCCCTAGGGAAGAGTAGCACAACATAGTGACTTGTTTCGTAACGTTAGTCTAAATTTATCAAGCTATGCAAGGTGGCCTTGTGTGCCTTGATGAATCAGACTTAGTAGTTGCGTTGCCCTTGGGCCCCCTTGAGTGGCACAAAAGCAATGCAAGTAGCTGATAAATCTGCTCCAAATATACAAATGTTCCTTCAGCTATAGCCATTTTTTTTTGCAAAGCAGTTCAGCGATAAAGTGAAAGTTTTATTGTAGCCTACTCAATCAGGGAACTAAAGTTCATACTCAAACTATGGAGGTTTGCCCAGAAGTTGCAAAAACAACAAGTGTTTGATTGGTTCAGATGCTCCGTCCATCACCACCCCCTTTTGTACCGCCCAGAAGTTGGTCAGCTAATGCACTTGAGTCTGATCAATCGTCCTCATCATCCTCTGTGCTGTTTCAGTTATTATGTAATCTTGTGGTATGTAGTGTTGGTTCATTTTAATCATGGTTAGGCTTTCCTGTTTTCAGTTTCTATTTTTGGTAAATTCTGGTGGTTTTTGTGTGTGTTTTCAACACCTTAAAAAACAGAGGTTACACATTTTCGCGCCATTACAAACTACAGAAACAGTGTTTTTCCAGTGTTTATGGAATTTTTTTTCTTTCAATTATTGCTGGCTTTCTTCACTGATAGAACATATGTATAAACAGCATGTGTTCAGGGAATATGAGGTGCAAATACATTTTTACAAATCACATTTGGAGGTGAGAGACTGGTCCTTCTGACCCTGAAAACTACACTGAACACATGCTCAGACACACTGGCTACCGGACAAGCCAAATACTGTATTGCTAGCCTGCTGAGCTCTGGCCATAGGTGCAACTTCCTATACCAATAGACCTATGAGTTCTGATGGAGGTAGACCTCTTTTGGGTCCTCCGGAAAGTCTTGGACCATCCTCATTGGTGCTGCCACTTGCTCCACCTCTGATGCCTTTGCTTCTGCTCTTGACTTGAGCCCTGCCACATGAAACCAAGCCATTACAGGGGTTGGGTTCAATTCTTCTGATGCTGGTGTTGTTGCTGCTGTTTTTTCTGGTGCTGGTGTTGGCTGCTGTGAGACAACAGCACTGCCCTCTCTGGAGGTTGAAGGCTGCACTTCAGAATTCCTGTATGGGTCTCCAACTTCCAGTCGTTCTTCTTCCACATCCTTGTTTGCTTAACAATCCAAGTCATGTATTGCGAAACATCCCCTTCTGAAAAAAAGAATGAAAGTGGCCAGTATTTTTTGTACCATGGAAGCAAAGGATTAAACTCTGAACCCACTGGTGAACCTTTGTGACAGCTTTTCTCAACACTTCCTGCAGCAAATGAAACAATAGGATTGATTGGCTCATTGTACTGTCCTCCTTGCTGAATTCCCATCTGAAAACTCAAAAAGGAAGTAGCATTTGTTTCAGACATTTGACTAACCCCCATTTGACCATCTCCGTCGTCATGCTTTTCCCATTTGCACCCCCTCCTCTTTAAAGGACATAGTTGATGACTGGTTTGTACTTCTCAGACATTGCAACACGTAGTAGGTAGAGTTCGAGTCTGATGGCACCTTCATGAGGGCTTTAGCTGCTACTCTGTTAGCACAGTTTATTGATCCTCAACTGCTTCCGGGCTTTAAAAGATTGACTGAAATGATTGCAGATTATTCTGTGGGTGACCAGTCTGTTGCTGATGAGGGCCTCTTTTTTGAGCAAGTCCTGTACAGTCAGCCATGACCATGACTAAATAACTGCCATAGGCCGTGGCAACAAACCCAAATTTGAGACCTCTGGTTCACTTCCATTTAAACACCTTATTTTTAAAGTCTTCCAAGATGTTTACAGCTGTAAGGGATTTCTCCATGGCGAACATCGCTCCAGTTCATACCATTGAACGCTCATAAAACTTTCTTCAGCATTGAAAGATTAAGATATCTGCTGCCTAACTCTCACAAAAGAAATCCAGTGTGCAGTGATGCACATGTAATCAGTTGCTTGACAACTGTTCCATATGTCCGCCATCAGGTAGATAGTGTGAAAAGCTCTCTGGTGCAAAGCTTGTCCAACCAATTGCAGCACATCATGATGGAGCGCTAGAACAGCACCTCTGGCATCATATGTCCGGCTGGGAATCTTCAATTTTGGGCAGATGCCACACAAATTCTAAAAATCCCACTCCTTCCATAAAAGAAAAAGGGAGGTCGAGAGCTAACATTTTAGCCAGCTTCCCGTTTTACAAGTGTGCCATTGGGTGGCAGCACTTGTAAGGCCCCTCCTTCCTAAACATGTTCATAATAGTAGCTTGGATTTTTGTTTTGTGGTGCTACTAACACAGGCAACATTCGAAGAGATCCAGGAGGTGGTAGACTCAATGTGTATCTTGGGGGAGACACTGTATGCTGTGGGGTGTGTATCTGAGTCTTGTGCTATTTAGAGGTTGCTGCTTAAGGTGAGGCTGGCACACTGTAGGGGACAGGGCTGCTTTGTGCAAAGCTGTCACCCTCTCCTCCTCATAACCACCTTCCATCACAGTAATCGAAGATGCTTCATCTATCTCATTACCACCACCACCACCGCTACTTTTTTGAGGTTATCCTCATACAGGATTGCATGATCTTTTTCCATATGGAATGTTAGGCCTACAGTACCATAGTATGGACCAGGCTTATGATGACAAACACTGGAGTGGCAGAAGGAACATTTTGCAATGTTATCCTCCTGCTTGCTAATCTTAAGGAACTCCCAAACTGTGAAGGAGAACTTCCACTGCCAATCCTGAAGAACTAGAGGTAGGTGGGTGTGTTGTTTGTCTCTCTGCAGAGCATACTTTGTCTGAGGTAGTGGTGGATACAGGTCTCCGAATAAAGCATTTTGAAACGGATACAGGTCTCAGTGGGGGCCTAACAAATATGGAAGCTAGCAGTGGTGGTGGTGGAACCAGTGCCACATCCCTCTGAGTAGGTTAAATATGAGGGTTAATCTCTGTGTTCTTTGAGCCGCCTCACATACTGATAGTCCTTGGCTCACCCTTTTACCTGTTGCTTTCCACACCTCTAAGGCTTTCAGGAACTCTACTTTTCCATTGTCTCTCATGGCGGAGCCTTGGAGTTGGGCGGGGTCCAATCCATGTCATCATCAGAAGGGGGCCTTGGAGAAAATGGTTCAAGAGCTATATCTTGCTCAGCAGGAAGCTCAACCTCCTGATCTGCTACTGCCGGTGGAAGACCTGTTGCTGGCTGTAGCTCATGTGGTCCACTTTGCTCTTTTTTTCTGCGATGGCTGGGTACTTTTTGGCCCTACTAGGAGTCACCCAGGAATGGCAGAACACTCCTCAACCCCCTTGTGACTGCCTACAGTGAATGCACATCCTCAGCCCCTTTCACTCCAAAGCCAGAGAGTCAATACACAAACCAACAGAGGCACACAGACTGGTTAAACATGAAAATGCCTGCTTTCTAAAAGTGGCATTTTCAAACACAGAATTTAAAAACCAACTCCCTAAAATTCTGAGTTCAGAGTGCTTAAACTCCAGTTCTCTATCTTGTCCCAATGGAATGTTATACTTGTAGGATGTTACAAAGCAACTCCCATGTTAGCCTATGGGACGGATAACTTTGCAATAGTGAAATACAAAATTGCTAGTATTTCACTATCAGGACATGTCACAAACACTAGGACACATCCTACCTTTCACACACACTGCACCCTGCCCGGGGGGAGTGGGGGGGTTGGTACCTTGGGCCTACCTCAGGTGTACCAAACATGTAGGAAAAGAGAAGCCTAGGGATTGGCAAAGGGGGGAATTGTCAGGTTAACATGACAGTAAAAACTAAACTGCATGCAGACACTGCAGTGGCAGGTCTGAGACACCTTTAAAAGGCTACTTGTGTGGGTGGTACAATCAGGGCTGCAGGCCCACTAGCAGCCTTTGAGTTCCAGACTCGGAGCACACACAGTGCAATATGCTAGGGACTTAGTAGTAAATCAAATAAGCCAAACATGGAAACAGCAATCCATAAACGCAATTTACAGTAGGAGCACTTGCACTTTAACAATGAGCAGCAGTAAGAAAGTGCACAGGGTCACTAAACAGCAAACAGAAGTCCAACGTACCACTGAAAACAGGAAGCCAGAAAAAAAAAAGACAGGGAATCATAACAAAAAGATGCCAATTCTAACACTGATGTGTGCCTCTGACCTAAGAGCTATGACAGGAATAGGGTATAGGGAAACTTGGAGTAATATATAAAGAAAGGGAATGCTGATGTGTGTCTATGGCCTAAGAGACCCATGGCAGGCAGGGGGTACAAAGAAAAGTTGAATAATTCTTTAAAAAGTGAATGCTGGAAGGATCCTATGGACTAAGAGTCAGGAAACTATGGCAGAAAAATTGAAAAATCCTCAAACAAAATTGAATGCTGGAGTGCGCCTTTAACATAAGATAGCAATGGCAGGAGGAGTGTGGCTCACTGATTAGAGCAGAATTATGTATACGGGAACCCGTGCACTGCTGTTAATATAGTTCTCCTGTTGTTTGCTCAAGGTAATAGGTGCTCTAAGGTGACATGCTTAAAAAAATTGCAAACAACGATGACATAACATGCATCAAAGCAGATAAGGGCGGCGCTCTAGTCGTTATGAATTCCACAATGTACCATCAAAAAATTCATGACCATCTATCGGATGAGACTACTTATTCACAACTGGTTGGAAACCCAACGACACAATTCATGAGGATACTACAAGAAATTGTTAACAAAGCACAAACATCTGGTGTTATCAAGCAGAAAACAAAGAACTTCTTATTGAAATCGTACCCCAAAAGTCCTCGAATATACGCTGTACCAAAAATTCATAAAGATTTGATGAACCCTCCGATCAGACCCATTGTGTCAACATGCGGTAGCATACACCAACCAGTAGGTCAATACTTAGACCGACATCTTCAACCTGTTGTTCAGTCAATGGCTAGCTATATTCGTGACACTACTGACTTTTTGAGAAGACTACAAGACATTCAAATAGACCCCAACGAGCAACTATGGCTGTGCACAGCAGATGTTAACTCACTATACACTTCTATCCCACACCAGGAAGGTATAGAAGCCATGGAACAAGCTATCATGAAACTGGATGTAGAGGAACCAATGAAATTATTCTTGATGGAATTAATACTATTTACGCTATACCACAGCTATTTCACCTACAAAGACAATTGGTTCTTGCAACTAGTGGGCACCAGCATGGGTAATTCGGCTGCCCCAGTATACGCTAATATTTTCACGGGAGAGTTTGAGAATAACAATATCTGGCAGAACCCGTTGTGGAAGAATCATTTAAAGATGTATGTACGCTACATAGATGATTTATTTATCCTATGGAAAGGTTCACGCACCAACTTGGAACTTGCATTAACCAACTTAAACGCAGCCCATCAACGTATTCAATTTACCTGGACCATTGATCCGAATACCATAACCTTTTTGGATGTTCGCATTACCATAAAGGATCACCAAATTGAGACAGACATCTTCAGAAAACCAACTGACCGTAACAACATGTTACATTATTCTAGTTTTCATCAACCATCTCTAAAAAATCATCTGCCTAAATCTCAACTGTTGAGAGTTAAAAGAATCATCTCGGATCCCACAATTCTGGAAAACAGAATGGATGAAATGATCAACCGCTTCAGAGCGAGAGAATACCCAGATGATCTACTGGCCAAAACCAAACATGAAGTAAAAGATCTGTCCAGAGAAAAACTTCTACAACCCTCAAACAAGAAAAAAGAAGATGACCGAATGGTCGTTGTCTCCAAATACTCGTACGCTAGCTCAATGTACAAAAGGATTGTCTTAAGACATTGGCCAATGCTACAGTTAGAGACAGATTTTAAAAACATGTTTGAAGCTACACCTATATTTGCACACACAAGGGGCAAAAACCTGGGTGAAATTCTCAAATATCCTACAGGACAACCTATGATCCACAAAGGCACTAGAGCATGCAACAATTGTAACAACTGTCATAACGTAATCACAGGCAACAAATTATCACACCCCATGAAAGGCTACAATATCAATTTAAAAGTCACGGCCACATGTGACTCTACTAACTTAATTTACCTACTTAAATGCCCATGCGGGAAGGTATACGTGGGCAAAACAGAACGCAAGTTGAAAACCCGCGTCAATGAACACAAATCGAACATTCGAACAAAAAACCTAAAATCATCCTTAGCGTCACATTTTTTGGATTCCAACCATACCATTGCCCAATTGAAATTCATGGCACTGGAAATAGTTCAAAAACTGGAAGGAAGAGACAACAACCGGGTACTATTACAGAGAGAAAATTTCTGGATTTACAAATTAAATTCGATCAAGCCTTTTGGCTTAAATGAACGGATCGAATTTGCATGCTATTTATAACATTACAAACTGTACAACTGCACCATGAGGGTGCACTGTTCTGATCCCAGCTCCATTATGTGGTTTTTCTAATATGTATGTTTTTCTAATATGGATGTTTATCTTTCTACCTGTGTTTCACGTTATTTTATAACGTCATCACGTTATTTTTGTTATACATCCTTAAGCACAGCCCCACTACGTACTTTATTGTTCCATCAATACATGTTTACTAAACAGTCCTCTTTTCATTTTCTTTACCCGCGATCACGTGATCTTAAACTAACCATTCACGCCCGCTTATTAACATCAACACCGCATTTCCGGATTACCAGGCCGGTCTGCGGTCGGCGTTCTTTTCGAAACGCTGTGAACTTCACCACGAGTAAGTCTTTATACTTCACGCAGTGCTGGCTCAGCACGCTTTTTATCTCGGGTACTGGGTTCACTATTACGCGTATTTAGACACGGTGATCTTCATTGTTTTAACGCTCTGCTAAACCTTTACGCACTATCCATTGATAATTTTCTGGTTAAGCACTGCATACCTTGCCATAAAACACTTTGCCTTAGCTCATACGGAATCTTCGTTCGTCACTTGGTGAATACTTCGAGTTTAGGGACTATCACTAATACTACTTTCTCTTACTATTTGATAAACAGTCGTCAATACCTGATAGAATTATTTCGTCTTTTCTTGTGTAGGCTCCCCGATGAAGGGCTGGTAGCCCGAAATGCATTGGAGCAAGAATATTAATATGGAAATGTGAATATTAATATGCATTTTGGAAGTGGATATATCATTTGAATTTTGAATTTAAAATCATCAACAACTTGAAAAATGAGAAATAAATACAGTTGAAAACCGATTTTCAGTGAATTTTTTGGAGGATTACACCTACTTTGAGTGCCTAAGGGATGTTATCAAAGGTCCTTTGATCACACTTTACTCACTGATTAGAGCGGCAGACCCTGATGCAGAGTTCTGGCCCGGGACCAGGGTTCAATTCCCAACGCGGCAGGGTCCTGAGCCCAATAATGTCCACGGACTCGATAATTCTCGCCTCGGTGCCTACTCTAATCATGGGCTCTCACGCTGCAACTCTGGGCAATAGCTTGCTTAATCTCCACTACGGCGGCCCACCCGCTGCGGGATGCCTGGCTTCACCTTGGGGATGCCCAATAGGGGTTATCTCACAGGGAAAAAGCCAGGACGGGTTCCTAAGGCAAGCGCCTTGATGCCTTTGGGTGATACGTGCGCTATATAAGTCGCAATACATTTACATTTACAGGCAGGGGGTACATGTAAAAATGGATTAATCCTTAAAAAGTGAAAGCTGGAGTGCACCTGTGACAGGCTGGGAGTGCAGGGAAAAATTAAATAATCCTAAAGAAAAGGGAATGCTGGTGTGTGTGAAATTGAGCCATTTCGAGACACAATTTGTCTTCAATGAAACCAACATCTTCTCTTCCAGTATCATATACTGCAAGAGATACATTGATGACATTTTACTAATATGGAGCACTGGAAAAGATCTCATTGAATTCATGTCATGGCTGAACACTTTGGATCCCTGGTTAAAATTTACCTATACTTCCAGTAATAACCACCTTGATTTCCTGGATCTGACAATCTTTAATGAAGAGAAGACCCTACACACAAAAACATACACAAAACCCACAGCTAAAAACAGCCTTCTCTCATACAAGAGTTATCATCCAAAACCACTCAGAGACAACCTGCCATTCAGTCAATTTATACGCCTAAAAAGAAACTGTAGTAAGAACAGTGACTACCAAACACAAGCCAGAGGCCTGAGTGAAAAATTGAGAAGAGACTACACCGAAAAAGTCATCAAGAAGTGTAAAAAAAGAGCAGATAATCAACCTAGAGAATGCCTCCTCCAAACATATCAGAAAGAACCTGTGAAGGATCTTACCACCTGTGTGACAACCTTTAATCCAGCTACTTATGCCATCCAAAAATTGATAAATAAAAACTGGCATATAATCAACACAGGAAAATTCAACTGGCCCAAACCAAGGTTCGCCAACAGGAGGACAAAAAACCTAAAAGACACACTTGTGCATACCCGCCCTCGGCAATACACACAGCCAGCTATAACCAACAGCGTAACCATGACCCCACTGGCAGGACACTTTCCTTGTGGCACATGTGTAGCCTGCAAAACAACAAGCGCTACAAAAACTCTGCAACTGATGGACAATTTCATCTGGACACAGAAGCAATTCACCAATTGTAATTCGTCCCATGTTATTTACATGATCCAGTGTCCATGTAAAATGAAATACATCGGGATGACCTGCCGCAAAATCAAACTCAGGATAGGGGAGCACAAGAGCAACATTAGGCTAAAAAAGAACACAACAAAACTGTGCTCCCATTTCCAAGAAAAGAACCACTCCCACGAAGACATACAGTGGACAGTCATCGAGATGCTGATGAACAAATCAGGCAATGTAGAGAAAATACTCTACGAAAAAGAGCAAAGATGGGTGGACCGTCTTCGAACCTCTGAGTACGGTTTAAATGATAACATTTCTTGGCACCACTTCGCAAAATAACCAGATGAAACGTAACAACATACTTACCCAGTAGCACCAGTTCTGACTGTGGATGATAAATATTGTGGTCCACACTTACACTGTACCCGAAAAGTTCGCCAAAATACGCTCTCTGCTAAAAAACCTCACTGCCCCTTTAAATCAACAATACCAAAATCGTTGATAAAGGAAACAGTTAAGCGACATCCGCATCCGGGGGCAGAGTCAGCACAAGGCGTAACGTACCCTCCACGCGGGTAATGGCGACATACTATCTCCACACAAGGTTACTGGTAAGATGCAGAAATGCCGTTTTTCTATACTTATAGAGTTTTCTTCTCCAAATCCAGCTCTGCGGTCCCCCATTGAAAGCGGAGCACTCTTACACAGCAGGTAAGAGCCTAATGTGTGCAGATATAACGATACATGTTTTAAACCTCGCATTAAGTCCCATAACTTACAACGTGTTTGAGTTTATTTAACACTTCTTTTATAACTTCTTAGAACTGTGTGTTTAACGTTGTAGATGTCCCCACAACAATTCTGGAGTATTATTCAATGACTTTCTCCTGAAGTTAATATACCCCACAAACCTATGAATCACTTGCTAGCCCCATCACAATGTCAAAGAGCATCTGTAGCCAGACCCCCCTGTCCTTCCAGACAGATAAGTGTAATTATAGTAAATTACCCATGAGTTTACCCTCTGTACCCTCCCACAGAAAAATAGAATGTCTGTGTAAATTGGCTAATAAGCTAACTCTAACTTCTCTCCTAGATTGCGAAGAGTACATAATTATCCATTAAAAAATGTTTTGTGAGAGATGGATTACCGCACAAGTAGTGTGAGTAGAACTTTCTGTGTAAATTGTATGTCTATTTTTTGTATGTAAGTCCTGACGAAAGCTCCATAGACCGTTTGGCCCAAGGAGCTGAAACATGTCGACACCCTGTTTGCAATACTATATGGCTCAGTAACTTGGCCTTTAAATAGTATACCTACCATTTTATTCAATGGAGATCTGCCGTGAAATAAAACTACAAAGGTTTTTTTCCATTTCTTAACTTTTTCTTTCACCCTTTCTGTGGGAAATCCTTTTGTCTCTGGACACTGCCCTCGAGACTGGAGGTGCCTCTGGATGAGGCAAGCAGTTCACACAAATAGGAATAACCCTATGATTACTGCCGGAATGTCAATGTGGGGCTGATGAAACAAATATACAGCAATTCCATCGAACATTGACTTCTTTGAGGGTTTCCTTATTTTACACTGAACCAAAGGTCAAGCAGTGTTACAAGTGTCCCTTTTTGTTTGATTAAAGTTTATATTATCTTGGGGAAAGAAACGGACACTGAATTTCCTCATCCCTCCCTGTTGATTAACCGGTGTGTGCTTATGGCCTAAAAGACCAATGACAGGCAGGGGGTGTGGGGAAAAATCAAATAATATTAAAAAAATTAATTAGTGGTTTCTCACTAGGGACTATGAGAAATCTTTTGGGAGGCAAGGAAGTGGAGGGGAAAATTGGAAAAATGCATATAATATCACATAAACACTGGTAATACGCGCTTCAATTATACTCAAGCACATTAAACTGATATCATTAAAAAAAGTTTTACACAATTAACAGAAACCAATAAGGCATAACCCTCTATCAATGTCCCTAGAAACTTGCTTTGAAAACTGGTAAAAAGGATTCAACACACAGACTGGCTACACAAAATGGTCAAACAACAGCAGGCAAGAAGGCATGGACAACAATGAACACATGCAGACCTATGGTGAAAGCACACTGGCTGGCTATGGAAAATGGCCACATGTTCAAACAACAACAAGCAAAGAGGCATGGACATAAAGAAAACATGCAGGCCTATTGACACAGAGTAAACAAAATGGGATCCACATGGCATGGAGAACAAAGACAAAATGGTGACCTATGGCAAATAGAAACACATACACACACACACTGGCCAGACAAAGGAGGCATGGTAAACAATGAAGAAAACACTGCCATTAACTCAGCAATGCCAAAAACAAAAATATTGTCAGCTATAAAACATTTCTATAAACGCACACACTCCCACAACATCAAAACATGATTACACCACCAAAATATACTTTTGCTGAAAAATAAAAAAAGAATGTGAAATACAAAAGAAAAATACATTTTGCATTTAATCCAGTTTTTTCTCTGGCATAAATTAAATTAAAACAACCTATTCCAAAGAAACAGTTGCTACATGTACGCATAGCCTAGTATTTAATTTACTTATAAGTCCCTAGTAACATGACATTGCATGTGCCCAGGCCCTGTAAATTAAATGCCAGTAGTGGGCCTGCACCACTGGTGAAGCAACCCACTTAAGTAGCCCCTTAACCCTTCGCTGCTCATGACGAGCTGAGCTCGTCATGCAGTACACTGGTCGTGTGCTCATGACGAGCTGAGCTCGTCATGAACAATGGGAAATCAGAGAATTCAGCACCGCGGGGGAAAACCTCTAGCAGCCAAGGTGTTAAACATGTCCCAGCCCAGCCAGTGCAGAGCCTGTGTGTGCAGTTTAAACTGTCATTTCAGGCTGACAAATAAAACTTTTGCCAGGCCCAAACCTTTCCCTTTTATACATATAAGTCACGGCTAAGTTAGGCCATGGATAGGCCAGAGGGCATGGTACAGTGTATTTAAAAGGTGGGACAGGCACCTTTTAGTTTTGCATGTCCTGGTATTGAAAAACTCCTAAATGGGTTTTACACTACTGAAAGGCCTATCCCTCCCATAGGATAACATTGGAGTTACCTTATTACATTTTACACGTGCAATTTGCAAGGGGAAAGCAATCAATGACTCAATCAGGAGATTGTAAAGTGTGACTACTCACACGTGAAGGTCTACAGACGCTGAGGGCTGGGGGGCTTCTGATCCTTCCGGGCATGAAGGTTCAGTCGAAGAGCCAGGTCTTGATATCCTTCCTGAATTGGGCCAGAGACTGGGATTGCTAGAGGTAGTTGAATGATCTTCCTTTGGTTCTGGTCTTGTGGATCCATGGGATGGTGCCCAGGGCAAGTTGGGCAGAGCAAAGATGTCTAGTGGGTATGTAGAATGAAAGGTGGTGGTTCAGCTATGCTGGTCCTGCTTCAGAGGCAGTTTTGAAGGCATGTGTGTGGAGCTTGAAGGTGATCCTCTTGTTGACTGGGAGCCTGTGGAGTTGTCGGAGGTGCTGTGTTATGTGGCTGTGGTAGGGGATGGTGAGGGCCAGTCTGGCTGCAGCACTTTGAATGTTCTGTAGTTTCCTGAGTTGTTCCTGGGTGACGCCGGCTTAAAGTGCGTTGCAGTAGTCGAGTCTGCTAGTAATGAGTACGTGGATTCTGTGGGGATCCATCTGAATGTCTTTCCAAGCAGGCAGAACCTGTGGAAGCAGGATGAGCATATGGGGTTGATATGGATGTTCATTGTGAGCAAGGAGTCCAGTATGATGCCAAGGTTATGTGTGTGATCCGTGAGGGTGGGAGGAATTCCCAGTGTGGCAGGCCACCAGGAGTCATTCCTGGCTGAGGGGGCTGGTCCCAGGATGAGTACTTCGGTCCTGTCCAATTTGAGCTTGAGGGAAGTGTCTTTCATCCAGGTGGCAGCGGCCTTCACCCTGCTGTGAAAGTTGATTTTGGCAGCTGTGGGTTCATTGGTGAGGGAGAGATTCAACTGGGTGTCGTCAGCATAGGAGACGATGCTCAGTATTTGGTTTTTGACAATGGCTGCGAGGGGGGCCATGCAGACGTTAAAGAGAGTGGAGCTCAGGGAAGAGCCCCGGGGCACTCCGCAGCTGCTCTCTGTAGGTTCTGAGAGGAACGGAGGTAGTCGGAATCACTGCGTTCAGCCTGTAAAGAAGGATTGGATCCAGCCCAGGGCTTTGTCATGGATGCCCATGTTGTGGAATCATGTGGTCAGTGGTTAGGGTGTAGTGGGAGACTGTATCGAAGGAGGCCGAGAGGTCCGATAGGATGAGGGCTGCGATTTTACCCCAGTCAGGGAGTGAGTGGATGTCTTTGGCTGCAGCGAGGAGTGCGGTCTCTGTGCCATAGTTACTTTGGAAGCCAGATTGAGAGATGTCCAGTACATGGTTCTCTTCGATGAACTTGGAGAGTTGTGAGTTGATGGCCTTCTCAATGACCTTGACGGAGAAGGGGAGGAGGGAGATGGGTCTGAAGTTCTTGAGGTCTGTTATGTCAGCGGATGGCTTCTTCAGCAGGAGGTTGATCTCTGCGTGTTTCAAGTCATGGGGAAGGTGGCGGTCTCAATGGAGCAGTTAATGGTGCGTTGAAGCTCTGGGGCGATGGAAGTGGCTGCTCTGTGGAAGATGGGTCACAGGCATGGGTCTGATGGGGCTCCTGAGTGGATGCTCTTCATGGTGTTGTGTCTGTCATCTGTGGTAAGTGGAGTCTGGTTGAGCAGGGTCTTTTGGGGTGTGGTGAGGGAAAATGTGGTGGTGACAGGCATTGTGGCAGGTTCTTGGGTGTCAAACCTGTGATAGATTTGCATGAACTTGTGGTGGAAAAAGGTGACAAGTGTATTTCAGATGTTTTGGGAGGGTGGGTGTTGGACTTGTCCCTTTTCCCGAAATTGTTTGCTTTTCGCCCCCCTTTTTGAGGATGTCTCCCCCATGATAGAGAAATGTATAGACCATGTGTGGTGTGAGATGCCATAGTGAATGTGATGCAATGGTGTGCACACCTGTAATTCCCCATTATAAGAATGCACCTTGGTGAAATGTCACTTTTAAAATGGATGCTGGCTGTGCGTGGTGCCACCTGACTGTGGTGGGTTAGCATCTAGATGTTCGGTTCCCAGCCATCCCAGCTTTTGGAGGGAGAGCATGGCACCCAGGGTGCTCTACTCCTCCCCCTGGGCCAGTTAGAACCAGTTTCCCCAGACACTTCTAGAAGATTCTGGCACTGTCTGGTAGGTGGGGTGAGGGGCATATAAATAAGGGGGATGTGCCACCATGTGCTCAGACAGAGCGTGGACTTGAGAGAGAGGGGACCTGCTGCCAGGAGGTACCGCCACATGGGCCTGAGTGCTTGCGACTGAGCCCATCTGTAACCCTCCACTGTCCACAGAGCCAGTGAGAGCCCGCTGCTGGAGTCCAGGCTGCTGTACCAGGAGGAGTGCTACATTACAGGGGATGATGGTTCTGAGGAGCTGCTGTCCTGTACTGATGAGTACACACTGACCGCTAACCTGGCCTAGCACTGCCTGCCTGCTCTCCTTCCCATAGCGCCTTGAGGGTGCTACACCTGGGCTCTGATTGCTCCCCAGTTCCTGGAAAGAAGAGCACTTTATCTGACTGCCCAGAAGCACCTTTGACTGTGCCCAGAAGGAGGTGTGGAGCGCTATCTCTGATGCCCCTGGGGGAACTGAACACATCGAAAGTGCTATATTCAGGGTGCCAGGGGAAGAGTAGCTGAGGCCTACAGCGCTGTTCTGCCTAATCCCTATTTTGAGAGAACTGTGCCACCCCCGCGCTGTGCTTTCAAAGCGCTGTGCTACTGAAGCGCTGTGTAATAATTGCTACCTGCAAAGCGCCGTGATTCCTAGGCGCTATCTGCCTGAACTGTGCCAGGAAGAACTGTTTTCATTTAAAAGTGCCACGGGTGCCCACCCCGCATATTGCCACCCCTTTCTTGCCTTAGAATATAGCGGGAGCCTACCTCGCTTCATGAATAATTTATGAGCGGGTGCCCACCCCGGGTAATGAACAAAAAGGGTCTTGGCTCCTTAAACTCAGCAAGGCTAAGCCAATATAAACTATAACAAACAACACATTTGCCAGTGCTGAGAAACTTCTTTTCACAACCTGTTTGAATCTGTAGTGTACAAGACTATGGCATGGACAACACATGCAACACATACACATTGGTCCCAGTGTCAAAGTAAACTTTTTTGGTTCAACAAATGAATAGTCCGTTCTTTGACCTATCTGACACTTAATTGTGGTAATTGTACTGGAAGCAAAAAAGTCTTTCCACGTGTTACCCAAGAAATTACAGACAAATAAGGGAAAAGACACGGGACCTGGTCGGTCGACGCGTTTCGAGCCCTGTGACTGGCAGGGTTCTCCTCAGGACCATACAATAACTATAAAGAAAAAGGAAAACAATCATGACTCAAAATATACTAAGTGATCAACACCTGATCTGCACCCTAACCACCAGCAGCCTACCTCTAATGTTGGGTCGTGGCTCCAACAAACAATTGTATTCCAAGGTGGAAATATTTTGAAGGGTGTGCTGAAACAAGTTGGGAAAAGAGGAAGAAAAATAAGTGCTCTGCATTTAAACATCCACAGTCGTCATGTTTGCTGTCTTGTGTGTGCGCCTACCTGAACTAAGACTGATGGTTGGCTGGGGAAGAATGTTCCGGATTTCTGGTTCTTAAGCTGTTAATATCATTTTCAATTCTGCTGAGACAAACACAGTAAGAAGCGTTTGTAAGCGCTAATGTGGCATTTAACTGAGGAGTATATTGGCGCTTCTCCCCGGTATGCTTCTTACCGTTTCTGGGTTCGTGCTGTTTGGACGTGTGAACCAACGGTGCCGGAGGGGAAAACAATCGCCCTTGGCTGCCACTCCTGCACGCTACGTTTTACTCAATCTGCTGGGACAGAAGGGAAACGCGTGTGTGAGTGTTTGCTGTCCCGCATTTATCGATCGGTTTTTGTGAGAAAGGGTCATATACCCGGCCGGGTCCTGTCTTACCTTTCGTGAAGCTTCACGCTAGTACACAGAGTGCAAGGGTTCCATCGCTGGTCGCAACGTTCGCTCCTTCCCCTTTGGTATAATGTCGCTAACTGAGGACGCTCACTGATCCTAGTTGTGGGAGTGGTTCTGACTCAAAGGATTGTGGGAAATGTAGTCCCATGGATGTGAAAAGAAACTAAACGGCAAAGTTACGTGATGGGTCTGTAAATTTCTGACAATTCGTTGAGGCCAGTGACTGCTGTGTTAAATTTCATTATAAGCATTGCTTCTCTCTGATTTAGCCTTGCTTCAATGTTGCCTCCTCTCGGGTCATTTTCAATTTTGGACATAACTGTCCACTTGAGTTTAGTTTTGTCATGTTTCTTGATGGCCCAGTGCTGGATTAGCGGTGCATTTTCCACATCTCTACGTATTCTCGATTTATGTTGAGTGATACGCTGCCTCACTTCCTGGGTTGTTCTTCCTATGTACAACATAGGACATTGGCAATTTACAGCGTAAACTACGTTTCTACTCTTGCAATTTGTGAATGTGTCGTGTTTCCAATGGATATTATTAAAGGAAAAGACTGACTCTTCTATTGTGTCCTCGCAACATATACATGTTCCACACTTGTGGTGACCTGTAGTCGGTGGGAAACCGAATAGGCTTCTTATTGTCGGGGCTTTTTCAATAGGCATGGCGGCTCTGACAATGTGGTTGGCCACACTCTTTTCTTTTTTGTGGGCAAATAAGGGTGGTGTTCTGAAGTCCTCATGTAGATCTTTTATTAAATGCCAGTTGGATGTAATCAATTTCTTCAATTGGTTTGTAGCTGGGCAAAATGTGGACACACAAACGACTCGTTTCTGTTCGTCTTTAGGCTTTTTCTGCAAAAGGGATTCACGCGGTGTCCACCACGCCCTTTTCAATGAGTTTTTTAGTAATTTATTGGGATATCCTCTTTGGAGGAGCCTCTCTTTAAGTTGGTTTGCATGTTCGAAGTAGTACTCTTTGCGTGAACAATTCCTACGTACCCTTAGGAATTGGCCGAAGGGTAGCTTTTGTCTTAGGCTGCGTGGGTGGTTACTTGAATACAGCAATGCCTTATTCCTATCTGTTGCTTTCCGAAAAAGGGTTGTGGCAAGACCTCCCTCAAATGGTTCAATTTTAACATCCAAAAAAGTGATGGATGTATTGGATGATGTGCAGCTGAATTTTATGTCATTACTTCTTGCGTTCAACCAGTCAACAAATTCATTTAAGGTTCCGGGGCTTCCAGTCCATATGAGAAATACATCATCGATGTATCTCATGTAGTGGGAGATTTGATTTTTGAAAGGGTTGTCATTTTCGATAAATTTTTGTTCATAAAGGCCCATAAACATCACTGCTAATTCCGGAGCAAATTGACAACCCATTGCTACTCCTTTTATTTGTAAGTAACATTCGGAGTCAAATGTAAAGAAATTCTTTTGTAGAGCCAAAGTTTGCCAGTTCTAATATGAATTCCGTGGGTACCTGGATCGGTCTATCACG
Source organism: Lissotriton vulgaris (assembly GCF_964263255.1). NCBI lineage: Eukaryota > Metazoa > Chordata > Amphibia > Caudata > Salamandridae > Lissotriton > Lissotriton vulgaris. The sequence goes on from NW_028248693.1 coordinate 63,074, forward strand.
TTTGTCCAAGAAGAAGGACAATGTCTCCAGGGCTTGGTCTTAGGGGATCTGGGTGTAAAGTGAGACCACGTCTAATGTGACCATTAGTTGTTGGTTTTGATCAAATTGTACTGTTTCAATCTTTTGGAGAAAAGCAGTCGTGTCTTTGAGGTGAGCTGGAACCGTGTCGATGAATGGTTTTAAAAAGAAGTCTATGTACTTGGCTACTGGTTCGAAAAGGGATTCACATCCAGAAACTATTGGACGCCCAGGGGGATTGTTTTCGTCTTTGTGAATTTTGGGCAGAACATAGAACACTGGGGTTCTGGGATTTTTATTCTGCAGAAACGCCAACTCCTTTGGACCTACTAAACCTTGATCGAATCCTTTTTGAATGATTTGAAAAAGTTGATTTTGGAATTCAATAGTTGGATTCTTTGGGATACGTCTGTAGCATGTAACATCGTCCAGTTGTCGGTGTACTTCTGTTTTATATTTGTTGACATCCCAGACAACCACTGCCCCTCCCTTGTCCGCTTGTTTTATGACAACTGATCTATCATTTTTCAATGTGAATAATGCCTCCTTTTCTGTCTTTGGTAGGTTGTATTTTACATAGCTTCTTTTATTCTCTAGAGATGAAATCCCGGATAGAATGGTACGTTCGAATGTGATGACTTCTTTTGGAATCTTAGAACCTGCAGGACAAAAACTGGATTTTTTCTTTAGACCTGACACCTCAGGTTGGTGATCTTCAATGGTGTCTGAAAAGAATGATTTAAGCCTGATTTTACGGCAGAATTCTAGGGCTTCTAGCTTCATTCTGATGTAGTCTGTGGGCCTAGATGGTACAAAGGCTAACCCTTTTGTCAAAATAGATGTCTCTGCTTCAGTTAAACATTTGTCAGATAAATTGAATATGGGGGGAAGATTTAGTTCTTGTAAAATCGGGACCGTGTCCTCATTTCCCATGGTTGCACTGGTCGTGTGTGCCCTCTCCCTTTCTGTTGGCCCTGTCCTAAAAAAGGAATCTGGTTTTGTTGCTGTCTTTGTTGTTGGTCTTGTTGGTTACTCTGTCTGTTTTGGTAAGGTCTGTTTGTATTATTGGATTCACTCCCTGAGGAGGATGTATCTGAGAATGTGACAAACTTGCGGCGTGATCGCCCTTGGTTGTCCTGTAAAAATCTTCTTGATTCAGTACTCGAGTAAAAATCTTTCCTGAGGTAAGGATAGACGGAGTCCAGGGAGAAATTCTTCTTATCCAATTCAAACTTATTGCTCTTTTGAGCTACTGTGAAGTCCTTGAATTCTCCGATTTCTTTCTCCACTTTTTCCAGCAGTCCTTTAGAGTCCGCTATTAGTTGATTGTCTTGGATTTCCTTCTCCAACGCTGAGATTTCTTCCAATTCTTTGACAGAGATTCTATGTGCTGTCTCGATTGTAAGGACCATCAAATCCCTGCTGCACTTTGTTTCTATCCCGCTAAAACCCTTTTTGTAGTCAGGATCGTCCGTGAACACTACTGGGATATTGCGGATTTGAAGGCCGGAAGGAATTGTGCCAGATCTTAAATGTTGAAGTAGAAAATGCCCATGGAGATCCGTCCTGATTTGTTTTTTGCGTAGTCGGAGTAGCTTTTCAGACTCGTTTTGAGTGTTAGCCGTAAGACTGAGGGTGGCAGATGCAAAAGGAGGTTGATCTCTTAGAAGGTTTTGAATGTGTTCCTCTGTGAAAGCTACTGTGTCCTGTTCAGCCATACCACAACTGAACACACGTGATAGAAAAAAGGTTAGGGTGTGAAGGGAAAAAGTTATAACAAAGATGAAACTACTACACTAACCCAGATACACTAGATTCACCACATGAACTACCTGGTAATGTACAAAGGGTATAACCCTGTGGCAGCTGCTTCTCTGCCCAACAGGACCTCGCGAGCCTTCAACCCGCACTACAGTTTAAGAAACAAAAAGGGTCTTGGCTCCTTAAACTCAGCAAGGCTAAGCCAATATAAACTATAACAAACAACACATTTGCCAGTGCTGAGAAACTTCTTTTCACAACCTGTTTGAATCTGTAGTGTACAAGACTATGGCATGGACACTTGCTTTATGAATTGCAAATTTTTATTTTACACTTGTATGTCTTTTTTAGTTCTGCATCATTATGATTTTGTGCATGGGAATACAAAACATTTTATGTACATATTATATACAAACATAAAATACAAATAAACAAACACTATGATATGTACAATAAATTCTCAACTTACATACAACGCATTCTTGGCCATCCATTCATACAACACATGCAACACATACACAATGCTCCCAGTGTTAAAGTAAACTTTTTTGGTTCAACAAATGAATAGTCCGTTCTTTGACCTATCTGACACTTAATTTTGGTAATTGTACTGGAAGCAAAAAAGTATTTCCACGTGTTCCCCAAGAAATTACAGACAAATAAGGGAAATGACACAGGACCTGGTCGGTCGACGCGTTTCGAGCCCTGTGACTGGCAGGGTTCTCCTCAGGACCATACAATAACTATAAAGAAAAAGGAAAACAATCATGACTCAAAATATACTAAGTGATCAAAACCTGATCTGCACCCTAACCACCAGCAGCTTACCTCTAACGTTGGGTCGTGGCTCCAACAAACAATTGTATTCCAAGGTGGAAATATTTTGAAGGGTGTGCTGAAACAAGTTGGGAAAAGAGGAAGAAAAATAAGTGCTCTGCATTTAAACATCCACACTCGTCATGTTTGCTGTCTTGTGTGTGCTCCTACCTGAACTAAGACTGATGGTTGGCTGGGGAAGAATGTTCCGGCAGCCACGGGCGATTGTTTTCCCCTCCGGCACCGTTGGTTCACACGTCCAAACAGCACGAACCCAGAAACGGTAAGAAGCATACCGGGGAGAAGCGCCAATATACTCCTCAGTTAAATGCCACATTAGCGCTTACAAACGCTTCTTACTGTGTTTGTCTCAGCAGAATTGAAAACGATATTAACAGCTTAAGAACCAGAAATCCGGAACATTCTTCCCCAGCCAACCATCAGTCTTAGTTCAGGTAGGCGCACACACAAGACAGCAAACATGACGAGTGTGGATGTTTAAATGCAGAGCACTTATTTTTCTTCCTCTTTTTCCAACTTGTTTCAGCACACCCTTCAAAATATTTCCACCTTGGAATACAATTGTTTGTTGGAGCCACGACCCAACGTTAGAGGTAGGCTGCTGGTGGTTAGGGTGCAGATCAGGTGTTGATCACTTAGTATATTTTGAGTCATGATTGTTTTCCTTTTTCTTTATAGTTATTGTATGGTCCTGAGGAGAACCCTGCCAGTCACAGGGCTCGAAACGCGTCGACCGACCAGGTCCCGTGTCATTTCCCTTATTTGTCTGTAATTTCTTGGGGAACACGTGGAAAGACTTTTTTGCTTCCAGTACAATTACCACAATTAAGTGTCAGATAGGTCAAAGAACGGACTTTTCATTTGTTGAACCAAAAAAGTTTACTTTGACACTGGGACCATTGTGTATGTGTTGCATGTGTTGTATGAATGGATGGCCAAGAATGCGTTGTATGTAAGTTGAGAATTTATTGTACATACCATAGTGTTTGTTTATTTGTATTTTATGTTTGTATATAATATGTACATAAAATGTTTTGTATTCCCATGCACAAAATCATAATGATGCAGAACTAAAAAAGACATATAAGTGTAAAATAAAAATTTGCAATTCATAAAGCAAGTGTCCATGCCATAGTCTTGTACACTACAGATTCAAACAGGTTGTGAAAAGAAGTTTCTCAGCACTGGCAAATGTGTTGTTTGTTATAGTTTATATTGGCTTAGCCTTGCTGAGTTTAAGGAGCCAAGACCCTTTTTGTTTCTTAAACTGTAGTGCAGGTTGAAGGCTTGCGAGGTCCTGTTGGGCAGAGAAGCAGCTGCCACAGGGTTATACCCTTTGTACATTACCAGGTAGTTCATGTGGTGAATCTAGTGTATCTGGGTTATTGTAGTAGTTTCATCTTTGTTATAACTTTTTCCCTTCACACCCTAACCTTTTTTCTATCACGTGTGTTCAGTTGTGGTATGGCTGAACAGGACACAGTAGCTTTCACAGAGGAACACATTCAAAACCTTCTAAGAGATCCACCTCCTTTTGCATCTGCCACCCTCAGTCTTACGGCTAACACTCAAAACGAGTCTGAAAAGCTACTCTGACTACGCAAAAAACAAATCAGGACGGATCTCCACGGGCATTTTCTACTTCAACATTTAAGATCTGGCACAATTCCTTCCAGCCTTCAAATCCGCAATATCCCAGTAGTGTTCACGGACGATCCTGACTACAAAAAGGGTTTTAGCGGGATAGAAACAAAGTGCAGCAGGGATTTGATGGTCCTTACAATCGAGACAGCACATAGAATCTCTGTCAAAGAATTGGAAGAAATCTCAGCGTTGGAGAAGGAAATCCAAGACAATCAACTAATAGCGGACTCTAAAGGACTGCTGGAAAAAGTGGAGAAAGAAATCGGAGAATTCAAGGACTTCACAGTAGCTCAAAAGAGCAATAAGTTTGAATTGGATAAGAAGAATTTCTCCCTGGACTCCGTCTATCCTTACCTCAGGAAAGATTTTTACTCAAGTACTGAATCAAGAAGATTTTTACAGGACAACCAAGGGCGATCACGCCGCAAGTTTGTCACATTCTCAGATACATCCTCCTCAGGGAGTGAATCCAACAATACAAACAGACCTTACCAAAACAGACAGAGTAACCAACAAGACCAACAACAAAGACAGCAACAAAACCAGATTCCTTTTTTAGGACAGGGCCAACAGAAAGGGAGAGGGCGCACACGACCAGTGCAACCATGGGAAATGAGGACACGGTCCCGATTTTACAAGAACTAAATCTTTCCCCCATATTCAATTTATCTGACAAATGTTTAACTGAAGCAGAGACATCTATTTTGACAAAAGGGTTAGCCTTTGTACCATCTAGGCCCACAGACTACGTCAGAATGAAGCTAGAAGCCCTAGAATTCTGCCGTAAAATCAGGCTTAAAACATTCTTTTCAGACACCATTGAAGATCACCAACCTGAGGTGTCAGGTCTAAAGAAAAAATCCAGTTTTTGTCCTGCAGGTTCTAAGATTCCAAAAGAAGTCATCACATTCGAACGTACCATTCTATCCGGGATTTCATCTCTAGAGAATAAAAGAAGCTATGTAAAATACAACCTACCAAAGACAGAAAAGGAGGCATTATTCACATTGAAAAATGATAGATCAGTTGTCATAAAACAAGCGGACAAGGGAGGGGCAGTGGTTGTCTGGGATGTCAACAAATATAAAACAGAAGTACACCGACAACTGGACGATGTTACATGCTACAGACGTATCCCAAAGAATCCAACTATTGAATTCCAAAATCAACTTTTTCAAATCCTTCAAAAAGGATACGATCAAGGTTTCGTAGGTCCAAAGGAGTTGGCGTTTCTGCAGAATAAAAATCCCAGAACCCCAGTGTTCTATGTTCTGCCCAAAATTCACAAAGACGAAAACAATCCCCCTGGGCGTCCAATAGTTTCTGGATGTGAATCCCTTTTTGAACCAGTAGTCAAGTACATAGACTTCTTTTTAAAACCATTCATCGACACGGTTCCAGCTCACCTCAAAGACACGACTGCTTTTCTCCAAAAGATTGAAACAGTACAATTTGATCAAAACCAACAACTAATGGTCACATTAGACGTGGTCTCACTTTACACCCAGATCCCCCAAGACCAAGCCCTGGAGACATTGTCCTTGTTCTTGGACAAACGTGATAGACCGATCCAGGTACCCACGGAATTCATATTAGAACTGGCAACTTTGGCTCTACAAAAGAATTTCTTTACATTTGACTCCGAATTTTACTTACAAATAAAAGGAGTAGCAATGGGTTGTCCATTTGCTCCGGAATTAGCAGTGATGTTTATGGGCCTTTATGAACACAAATTTATCGAAAATGACAACCCTTTCAAAAATCAAATCTCCCACTACATGAGATACATCGATGATGTATTTCTCATATGGTCTGGAAGCCCCGGAACCTTAAATGAATTTGTTGACTGGTTGAACGCAAGAAGTAATGACATAAAATTCAGCTGCACATCATCCAATACATCCATCACTTTTTTGGATGTTAAGATTGAACCATTTGAGGGAGGTCTTGCCACAACCCTTTTTCGGAAAGCAACAGATAGGAATAAGGCATTGCTGTATTCAAGTAACCACCCACGCAGCCTAAGACAAAACCTACCCTTCGGCCAATTCCTAAGGGTACGTAGGAATTGTTCACGCAAAGAGGACTACTTCGAACATGCAAACCAACTTAAAGAGAGGCTCCTCCAAAGAGGATATCCCAATAAATTACTAAAAAACTCATTGAAAAGGGCGTGGTGGACACCGCGTGAATCCCTTTTGCAGAAAAAGCCTAAAGACGAACAGAAACGAGTCGTTTGTGTGTCCACATTTTGCCCAGCTACAAACCAATTGAAGAAATTGATTACATCCAACTGGCATTTAATAAAAGATCTACATGAGGACTTCAGAACACCACCCTTATTTGCCCACAAAAAAGAAAAGAGTGTGGCCAACCACATAGTCAGAGCCGCCATGCCTATTGAAAAAGCCCCGACAATAAGAAGCCTATTCGGTTTCCCACCGACTACAGGTCACCACAAGTATGGAACATGTATATGTTGCAAGGACACAATAGAAGAGTCAGTCTTTTCCTTTAATAATATCCATTGGGAACACGACACATTCACAAATTGCAAGAGTAGAAACGTAGTTTACGCTGTAATGTGTCCATGTCCTATGTTGTACATAGGAAGAACAACCCAGGAAGTGAGGCAGCGTATCACTCAACATAAATCGAGAATACGTAGAAATGTGGAAAACGCACCGCTAGTCCAGCACTAGGCCATCAAGAAACATGACAAAACTAAACTCAAGTGGACAGTTATGTCCAAAATTGAAAATGACCCGAGAGGAGGCAACATTGAAGCAAGGCTAAATCAGAGAGAAGCAATGCTTATAATGAAATTTAACACAGCAGTCACTGGCCTCAACAAATTGTCAGAAATTTACAGACCCATCACGTAACTTCGCCGTTTAGTTTCGTTTCACATCCATAGGACTACATTTCCCGCAATCCTTTGAGTCAGAACCACTCCCACAACTAGGATCAGTGAGCGTCCTCAGTTAGCGACATTAGACCAAAGGGGAAGGAGCGAACGTTGCGACCAGCGATGGAACCCTTGCACTCTGTGTACTAGCGTGAAGCTTCACGAAAGGTAAGACAGGACCCGGCCGGGTATATGACCTTTTCTCACAAAAACCGATCGATAAATGCGGGACAGCAAATGTAAATGTGTAAATGTATTTGAGCTTATATAGCGCACAGCTACCCACAAAGGGTTTCCCGGCGCTTGCTTAGGGAACCCGTCCTGGTATTCCCCTGCGAGATAACCCCGGCAGGGTATCCACAAGGTGAAAGCCAGGCATCCCGCCGCGAGGGGCCGTTGTGGAGATTAAGCAAGCTATTGCCCAGAGTCGCAGAGTGTGAACCCGTGAGTCGAGAAGGCACCGGAGCGAGAATTATCGAGTCCGTGGAATTTTTGAGCCCAAGCCCCGCCGAGGCGGGGAATTGAACCCTGGTCCAGGGCCGATCTCAGCTTCCGGGTCTGCCGCCTCTAACCCCTGAGCCACACTTCTCCAGCAAACACACACACACCCGGTTTCCCTTCTGTCCCAGCAGATTGAGTAAAACGTAGCGTGCAGGAGCGGCAGCCACGGGCGATTGTTTTCCCCTCCGGCACCGTTGGTTCACACGTCCAAACAGCACGAACCCAGAAACGGTAAGAAGCATACCGGGGAGAAGCGCCAATATACTCCTCAGTTAAATGCCACATTAGCGCTTACAAACGCTTCTTACTGTGTTTGTCTCAGCAGAATTGAAAACGATATTAACAGCTTAAGAACCAGAAATCCGGAACATTCTTCCCCAGCCAACCATCAGTCTTAGTTCAGGTAGGCGCACACACAAGACAGCAAACATGACGAGTGTGGATGTTTAAATGCAGAGCACTTATTTTTCTTCCTCTTTTCCCAACTTGTTTCAGCACACCCTTCAAAATATTTCCACCTTGGAATACAATTGTTTGTTGGAGCCACGACCCAACGTTAGAGGTAGGCTGCTGGTGGTTAGGGTGCAGATCAGGTGTTGATCACTTAGTATATTTTGAGTCATGATTGTTTTCCCTTTTCTTTATAGTTATTGTATGGTCCTGAGAACCCTGCCAGTCACAGGGCTCGAAACGCGTCGACCGACCAGGTCCCGTGTCATTTCCCTTATTTGTCTGTAATTTCTTGGGGAACACGTGGAAAGACTTTTTTGCTTCCAGTACAATTACCACAATTAAGTGTCAGATAGGTCAAAGAACGGACTATTCATTTGTTGAACCAAAAAAGTTTACTTTGACACTGGGACCATTGTGTATGTGTTGCATGTGTTGTATGAATGGATGGCCAAGAATGCGTTATATGTAAGTTGAGAATTTATTGTACATACCATAGTGTTTGTTTATTTGTATTTTATGTTTGTATATAATATGTACATAAAATGTTTTGTATTCCCATGCACAAAATCATAATGATGCAGAACTAAAAAAGACATACAAGTGTAAAATAAAAATTTGCAATTCATAAAGCAAGTGTCAATGCCATAGTCTTGTACAGTACAGATTCAAACAGGTTGTGAAAAGAAGTTTCTCAGCACTGGCAAATGTGTTGTTTGTTATACACCCCGGGTAATGGCGGCCCTTTGCGTATTTTAAACTTAAGCGGGTGCCTACCCAGCATGTGGAGACTGCCTGCGCGTGAATACCAGCAGGTGCCCACTCTGTGGTTGCACTTATTTAAATTAGCGGGAGCCTACCCTGCCTTCCCGCCGCACATCACCCCCGCGACCCGAGGTCTTCGCTAGGGCCGCCGCGCTGCCTACGGCGGCTCCGAAAAGGAAGGAGTGACCCGGAAGTGTTGTGGGGCTCCCGTGGTGATGAGGGATCCCCGTGTCAGCCGAGAAGCCAGGGGGGAGCCTACCCCGCGCTGGCCCAGAAACACGTGAGGACGTCTGCAGCCTCGGGGAGGCCATATCAAAGTCCTGGGTCCCAGGATGGGGATCTGTGAAGTCTGCTCAGGCGCTGCTACAGGCGGGGCTCTCATGTGCATAGGAGAGCCCCGCGACCCCAACGGCAGAGAAGGAGAGCCCCGCAGCCCTTAAGGAGCCAGAGAGGTGCGCCCGCCCCAGCAACCGCCGCCAGCCAGAGTGAGGAGTTTGGGATGAGGCGGGAGCCTACCCCGCCCCATGTGGAGAGCCCTGGGTGCACCCAGAGGCGTCAGGAGCTGCAGGCAGAAGGACCTGACTGCGGGACGAGGAGACAAAGGCCAGGCAGCCCACGCAGGAATCCTGGTGAGTGGGGGCGTCTTGGGCAGTTGCCGTGAAGGAGGGTGAGTGGCAGGGGCTCTTTGAAGGCCGGGGTAGCCCGCCTTTCCTCCTTGACCTGTGACACAACCGGCTGTCCTGAGTGGTAGAGGGCAGCCACAATCTGTCTTCGGGGAGACATTTGAACATCACTTCTTGACCCCCAGAGTCCCAGCTCTAGTGGTACCAGCACAGCTGCCCCGCAGGACAGTGGGCAGCTGCAACGGTTGACCGGTTTTGGCTTTGAGAGTCCCAGAGCCGGGGCTCCCCCAGGCGCAGGGGCGCCACAAGTTAATCTGCATGGTTATATTGCAGTTTATTCTTTAAACATTATTAACTCTTGTTGTACTGATTGGATTTGTCGTTTTGGTCTTGTT
>NW_028248694.1:0-147312 GCF_964263255.1 Lissotriton vulgaris
ATGACCACGGTTTTCTGTATGAAGCAAACACAAATCAGTAGATGATGACCTAGATGTAGTATACAGAAGAAGATTTAATGGTCAGACTTTGTAGGAAGCACAGGCATTTCTGATGGGTTTTTTTTAATCACCAGATTATTTTAATCTCCCTTTTTAGGTCGAACACTGAGACCTCTTGTATATACTATAGTATATACTTATTATATACTTATATGTGTATATACTATGTGGACTCTGGAGATTCACCCTAGGACTTCTCTGCTTCCGCTTGGGTACTTTTTTCTGTTCATCTGCCTCTATTCAGACCCTCCAGGATTTCGCGATATTGCGATTTTGCGGTTAGGTGATTTTATGGCTTATCATTTCCATGGCTAACATTGGCCAAAGTCTGCTAAACCATAATGTAATGGTGGTGGTGTGCGGGGGGTTCTGGGGGATTGCTTTTGGGGCATTTATTCATTAACATGTTTATGTCCTATATGAAGCCTTGAAGCCAAACAAAGTGTCTACATTGTAAGTAAACCAAATATACATAGCTTCATGTTGTTAAATAGCTAAAAAAAACAAGATATCTGTTTTTGTTGTAGGAAAAACAGCCAAATAAAATGATGCAAAATTGCCACTAAATTTCCATATTTGTGCCGCTAAATTTCCATTTTTGTGCCGCTAAGTTTGCTAATCCATGCCACTATATCTGGGGGGTTAAGGACCCCTTTAACACTATGCTTAGCGTGAAAGGGAAGGGCAGTGGGTGTTGCGGTGGGCATTCCACTGCAACATCCATTGATTTTGATGCTGCCCCCTATTTACAAGGGCAGTTTAAATAGGAGGCAGCGCCAAAATTAAGACAAGGGAAAACCATTTGCCTTGTGCAGCACACATGGAAAAAGCAAAAAGCCTTTCATTGTTTATGTACAGGAAGGTCCTCTTTCCTGCAACTAAAACAATCTTTAAAAAAATGACACTTTGTGACGTCCATGTGTGCTACATTAAGAAGCACACACAGAAGTGACAAAATGGCATTTCATGATTGTTTATGTACGGGAAAGTCCCCATTCCTGTACATAAACAATCTTTCTCCTGCATGCAGGCACCCTTGTACTATGGTGCAAGGGTGCCTGAGTTGGCGCTACATTGCTAAGTGTAGCGCCAGCGCAGAGGGAAACGCAAGGCTTGCCCATATTGTTGTAAATATGGTGCAGCTTCACTCCGCCACTTCTGTTTTACATATCCCCCCTCTGTTATGTATCAGGAGCCCCCACCTTAATCTCCCCCCACTTATGCAGGAGATTGCACTGTTTGGGAATCTTTCCGGCCTTCTCATAAACTGGGCCAAATTGGAACTTTTTCTGCTCACAAATATAACCCACCCGCCACCTGCGGAATTTCCCCTCAAATGGGCTACAGATTGCACAAAATACCTAGGCATCCATCTACACAGAGACCAGGTTCTGCAACACTACTATGGCCCAGCGATGGCAGATCTTAACACACAGGTAGATCGCAGGATATGGTTACCCCTCTCCATGGACAAGCATGTAGCCATCCTTAAGATGGTCGTGCTACCCCGCCTTTTATATCTCTTCTCCAATATTCCCATTCACTTGCCACAATTCTTCTTCCATACCCTTCGCAGGGTCGTCATTCGGCTGGGACATGATTATGCTTCCTTATGAGCGAGGAGTTCTTGGGGTCCCCAATCTTTGCTTCTACTATTTATCTGCCCAGTGTCATTACACACATCACTGGTATCAACCAGATGCTCTCATCCCATTCCTGCATCCAGGATGAGCTCTATTGGATGTACTCCTCCACTTACAGATACTATTCAAAGGCATGCCACTAGAGACATCCAGACAATGTCCACCACATGCTGGGCATGGCGCTGGTTTCAACAAATGCTGGGTGGCGGTCTTCTCTATTCTAGTGCCCTCCCGCTTCACAACAACTCATGGCTCCCACTCACTAAGGAAAATCTAGTCCAGTGCACATTTACACCGGCATAGTCTAAACACCATGGAGGACCTGTTCCCGGATGGTCATATCATGCCTTTGGTCGAAGGCCCTCAGGCTGGGAACATCTCATACATGGACTTTTTTATTCTCCGGAGACTCCAGAGCACGCTGAGATCACTGATACCCTCCTATCAACTTCTCCCAGGGGATGCAAAGGAGATGTTGCTGTTGATAAGTGTGGCCTATGCCTAGTGGGTCGTGCTGAAATGAAGTGGCCCAGGCCAAAGAAAGGTAGGGCTGCCAAGAGAGGCATTGCCCATATATATTCACAGTGCAGCGCCTTCCTGTTGCCCTGTGGAGCTGTGACGCTGGGGCCCCTCGCACCTTAAAGACTGGTGTGAACTGAAGGCATTCTAAGCCACGTTGTTGGCAGGTGAGGCCTGTTCCTAGTGGGGCTCGCTGCCGTGAAGAGGCCCAGGCCACGGAGAAGTTGGCCGCCGAGACCTCGATCTGCAGTCACCTGCTCTTGGATGAGTGTGGAGACCATGTGGCTGGTCAATCGTGGCTCCCAGCCTGACGGGGGCTTGGCGGCCTTCTGCTGTTACTACAAGGCTTCCCCCATTGAGAGGAAGACTCCCCGGTGCACTGCTCAAAAGAGACTGAAACGTCTAAAGTTTGAAATGAGGTTCATAGAAAGTTAAATCCACAAGGTTAAGTCGTTTTTCACATTTAATCCATATTCATTGTACTTCATGTATGGTTCATCAATGTTTCAAAACGTGTAAAATAAACATAATCCACGAAATAGTGATCCAATCATCTATCATCCCAATGCATTTCGGGCTGGTATCAAGCCCTTCCTCAGGGGATAGCTCTACAAACCAAAGGAAAATAACGAAATGAGGCCATAATATAACATATCACCACAGTATCCAACAATTACACTGTAACATCCATAGACATATCAAGGAAAGTAAACATGGTGTGTAAGATATAAGAACCAAAGTCACCAGGAAAATCATGCAACTCACAATGACAACAACAATCATGAAATAATAAACGAAACGCGTGTATCAGTGAATAGGAAACCAAGATGAAGCAAAGATTGCAGCGTTAGCCATAAGGACAACCAGAAACCCGGGTGAGCAACAACAATAACATTCCTCGGTGTATCAAACAAAGACGCAAAAGGGTGCTGGCGTTGTAAACCAAAGAGTACAACAGGAACGTGAAACTAGCGTAAGGAACCGCATGCACCCCATAATATCACGTTAACTGAAGTCCTCGGTAGAGGTACTTACTAGCGTAGGCGTCCGTGGACTTCAACAAACTGCTCCCGGCAAGAGCCGATCAAACTCGCAGTGTGTGAGAAAGTTAAATAAACGCGCGGCTTGCATCGTGAAAATGAAAGTAGGACTCAGCGACACAAAAACGTCTGCGCCATCTTAGAGAGGTGTCAAAATAATAAACGAAGTGAAAACGGTCTCCACCACCACCCGAAAACAAGAGATGGTAAAACTGTACAAAGAAGAATAATCACGGACAAATAGGAAGGGAAAAAATAATGATCAATAAAGAACATGTGGGAAATGTAAACAATGTAAGAAATGAATGGACATATGGTAAATGGCAAATATAACAGGTGATAACACAACAGATCAATGGAACAGCACTAACCATCCCATGAAGGGTTTTCCCATCAAACTTCGTGTTAATGCCACCTGCAATTCTGCAAATGTAATTTACATGCTGAAGTGTCCTTGCGGAAAATGCTATATTGGTCATACTGAGAGGAAGGTCAGAACACGCCTATTGGAACATAAAAGCAACATAAGAACTTGTAACCTCAAATCCACAGTTGCCACACATTTTTTGGAACAAAAACACACTGTTGCCCAGTTGAAATACCTCATATTGGAGCAAGTACCACTGACACATGATAACAAGAAAACCTTGCTGAAGAGAGAGAATTTCTGGATCCGCTATATGGCGACGATGCAGCCACACGGACTCAATGATCGGATGGAGTTCTTATGTTATCTTTGATCCATTGATCTGTTGTGTTATCACCTGTTATATTTGCCATTTACCATATGTCCATTCATTTCTTACATTGTTTACATTTCCCACATGTTCTTTATTGATCATTATTTTTTCCCTTCCTATTTGTCCGTGATTATTCTTCTTTGTACAGTTTTACCATCTCTTGTTTTCGGGTGGTGGTGGAGACCGTTTTCACTTTGTTTATTATTTTGACACCTCTCTAAGATGGCGCCCACGTTTTTGTGTCGCTGAGTCCTACTTTCATTTTCACGATGCAAGCCGCGCGTTTATTTAACTTTCTCACACACTGCGAGTTTGATCGGCTCTTGCCGGGAGCAGTTTGTTGAAGTCCACGGACGCCTACGCTAGTAAGTACCTCTACCGAGGACTTCAGTTAACGTGATATTATGGGATGCATGCGGTTCCTCACGCTAGTTTCACGTTCCTGTTGTACTCTTTGGTTTACAACGCCAGCACCCTTTTGCGTCTTTGTTTGATACACCAAGGAATGTTATTGTTGTTGCTCACCCGGGTTTCTGGTTGTCCTTATGGCTAACGCTGCAATCTTTGCTTTATCTTGGTTTCCTATTCACTGATACACGCGTTTCGTTTATTATTTCATGATTGTTGTTGTCATTGTGAGTTGCATGATTTTCCTGGTGACTTTGGTTCTTATATCTTACACACCATGTTTACTTTCCTTGATATGTCTATGGATGTTACAGTGTAATTGTTGGATACTGTGGTAATATGTTATATTATGGCCTCATTTCGTTATTTTCCTTTGGTTTGTAGAGCTATCCCCTGAGGAAGGGCTTGATACCAGCCCGAAATGCATTGGGATGATAGATGATTGGATCACTATTTCGTGGATTATGTTTATTTTACACGTTTTGAAACATTGATGAACCATACATGAAGTACAATGAATATGGATTAAATGAGAAAAACGACGTAACCTTGTGGATTTAACTTTCTATGAACCTCATTTCAAACTTTAGACGTTTCAGTCTCTTTTGAGCAGTGCACCGGGGAGTCTTCCTCTCAATGGGGGAAGCCTTGTAGTAGTCGTTCTGTGCCAACGCTGACCGGTCCAGACAGCGTTATCCCTGGCAGCACGCCACAGACCATCATATTTGAGAATCTTGGATATACACAAGCTGTGCAAATACCTCCTTCTATTCTTTGTGGGCCTTCTGCTGTTGCCTGGCTCGGCTTGGGCCTATGAAGGGGGACATCGGAATGTGGCAGGAGATGCCCCTGGATACTGAGCTCTATCGCCTGGCTTCCCATACGGCTGTTGCCGCTGTGGCTCTGCGGTATTTCTCCAGGGGGTGCTGCTGGAGGTGGTGTGTGACGAGAGCCCCTAGTGGGTGAAATCCATTGCAGGTAAGATCTCTGGGTGGGAGGAGAAAGTGAATGCACCGCTGTTACCCCACCCAGCTCACTATCTTTATTGCAAGCACCAGGACAATTGGGCCCCCCCGGGGAGAGTTGGGGCCCTCTGACATTCCTGAACTTGCAGCACTGAGAGTGTGCTGAAGTCTGCGTCCCGGACACTGTGCTGTAGGTGTCACACGGCTGGGTGTGGTGCGCTGACTTCCTCATGGCACTGCATCCTTGGACCTCCATAGCATTGAAAGCTCTGGGGTTGCAACCCCACCTGCCACCCGACACTAATGAGGGGGTAGCCCATGGCAGCTCCTGCCTTAGCAGCTGTAGGTGCTGGGGTCGTGCCTAATGACCCAGATGGCCCTGTACTGCCTTTGGAACCTCATAGAACTCCACTCTGTGAGCACAGAACACCTTAACTTTTTCTGATCCTGTCCTTGCTGTTGAGGACCAGACCAGTGGCGACTTCACAATGCTAGGATGCTTGTGCTGCTGCGCTTACTTAGGTTCCATTAGCATACACAAATGGGCCATATACCTCAAGACATACAATGAGTCACAACATTCCCCTTCAAGGTCTTTTCGTTTGTACTGGCCAGTGGGAATGAGATGCCCCGTAGACATTTGAATTAGGTGCTACCCCTGCGCTCTCTCTGTGACTAATTGACAGCAATCGCAGGCAACACATTTCCTAATATTCTGCACTGAACATACAGGACCTGCTTAGGCCGCCACGACTGGGAATTATGGTGGAGTGGTCAAGCAAGCCCCTTAATTTACCTGCCTGAGCTGCCACACAGAAAGAACTCTTAATGACTGGCACTATGGGTCGCTTGAGGTCTGGGACTGGCAGCATACTCTTAGGCACATCCACATGCCAGGACCGACCAGACAAGCCAGAAGCTCCATACCCTTTGTAGTCCATGGGGAGCAAACTGGAGGCGTTCCTCGAGCCGGTAGAACAACTCAGAACCTCCCCAGATTCAATGAGAACATCTCTCGAAAATGAGATTGATACTGTGGTAGCCGACCTCACCTTACTACATGCAGACACCCGTAAGCTTGCTGATAAAACTAACTCCATTGAACACGTCCTAAATTAAATCACCTCTATAATCTGAGAGATGGAAACCCCATGCAAACGCTGACTGACCGAGTACACACTCTGGAGCGCAGAGCAGATGTCACCGAAGGGCGTTCCTGGAGGAACAATATCCGTGAGGTAGGTTGCCGGAAGGAGGGGAGGGGAAAGACACTGTCACCTACACAGAATGCTAGATACGCGAGTTGATCCCATCTGAGGCACTTTTGCAGTTCTCCATACAGAGCGCCTACCAGGTCCAAGCGAGTACTCCTCATCTGGATCAAATCCAAGGCCCTTGTTGTTCTGTCTGCTACAATATAGTGACAGAAATCCTTTATTACGAGAAGCACGGGCGCTCTCAGGCACCACAGGGGAAAATGCAAGTATAATGCTATTTACAGATTACACCTTCACAGTGTAGAAGCAGAGAAAATCTTTCCTGGCTGAGAAACATCAGTTACGCATGCTCAACCTGAAATATTCCCTCCTTTTCCCTGTGAGTCTGTAAATTGTAGCAAAGAGAAAAACGCACTTCTTTGACACCTCGGCAACCTAGGACTGGCTGTGGTCGGTGGACCCTGGCCGTGGATATGTGGCTCCACGGGCCCAAGCTGATCACAGGAGATGTCATCAAGCTGCTGCTGCGAAGATGGGCATCGCAGAAACGGTCCTCCGTGTTCAGATTATGCCCCTAATCTAGAGAAGATGAGACTGGACCAACACAGGGCTTTGCAAACAGCAGCTGCCGTCATTGGCACAGTGCAGACCTCGGACCTAGAGGATGATCCTACCAGTTCCAGCAGTGAAGCTGGTTTCTCAAGTAATGTGCCCTCTGACACTGATTCTTCTGTGCTTTCTGATGTAACACCGCATGGCATACTCTAGACCGAAGGTATCCACAACACAGCATTTAATAACCCTTACAAAGTCTAGCATATAACATAAACAGTCTCATGGCCGAGCCTCTATTGCATTATAACATGTCTGAAGCTGGTGAAAGGCATGTGCTGCGATCTACCTACTCCTGCCATTCTTTTTTTCAGAGACATACTTAAAATGTGATAAACTTTTATGTTACAAATATTGCTATGTTAAATGTCCTACTAACGCCCTTTCAATCACAAGACAATTCTGGCATTCAGGAGTAGTACGTCAATGCTTTCATACAATCAAAGACATAGCACAGGCACCTTGCTCGGGTCAGACAGAGTCCTCCCTACAAAACAAAGATCTACTGATGAAACTGTGTACTGGATCGTCATTGAAAAATATCATCAGGTCTGCTTACCTGGTGAATAGATGGTTCACGTATGTCCGATAGAGTACGCTACAGGCTGGTGTCTGACCTGAGCAAAGTGCCTGCGCTATGTCTTTGATTGTATGAAAGAAATGACGGACTCCTCCTGAATGCCATAATCGTCATGTGAATATGAATGTGGTTATCATGGCCATTGTATTAGAATGAGCTACGCCAGCTAACTTTAGGAGCTTCTGTGTTGTTCAGTCCTAAATTCCTGAGCATAGTAGTAACATGCACCAATGTTAGTAGCTCTTATTACATTAATTTGAACATACAGACCCTATTGAGTACAAATGTATATTACATGGCCTGTTTATTTAGTCTGTTAAGCCAAACATGAGCTAGTAACATAGAATGATAGTCACGTGATGTAAGATGTTGCTATGGTGGCTATATTGGATAGTAGTAGATTCGCTGCAACATAACATTTATCCAAAGCCCCAGGGATATCAAATGTATCATATATATGTAGAAGAATTAAGTCAGAATAGGAAGAACAGCCCCTTATATAGTTTTTGAAGGAGGTTATTCAAAATTATATTCTTTTCTTGAGATTACATCCGGAGTATTACTGTAACAATACATATGCATGCACCATCTATATGCATATTTAAAATTAGATTAATTATTTATGGATTGGGACATAGGTGTTGTTTGTATATGATATTAAGCAGAGGTACATTGAGAATATATTTTAATGTACTGCCCTACTTTATAACTGGGAATAGGCACCCCCAGAATGGATTGAATTGGTGAGGAGGGAAGGGAAATGGATGAGGTTTCCAAATGGCAAACCAAAAAAAGATGCATGTTATGTAAATTCAGTCACCCAAGAAAAACTGTAATTTATGATCAATATTTAGTCCCTCTTCAACTGCTTTGAGGCGCATGATCCATATTGCCTCGATCCTTCGCAGTTTTAGTTCTCTGTTGCCACCAAGGGGATGTCTAGGGATGTGTTCTATTTCATAGAATCTGAAACTTTTATCATGCCCCTGTGCATTGTAGTTCATTGCATGTACTGCTATCAGATATCTATCATCTACCTGTTTGAATGCCTGTATGTGTTATGAACCTCTCACACAGATTGAGATACAAGTCCCCCTGGGGGGCAGAAAACCCCACTAGACCCAGGGATTTCTTTTAACTGCATGGGGTTGATTCATCTGGCAAGGATTGCCCCCTAATTTTTGTTTTACTTGTGTCTGTTTTCTGTCACCCCCCCACCAGGGGTGGATCGGCCACTTTTGAAGGCCCACTAGAACCAGGGATTTTTGGGGGGTAAATGGAAGTGACCCCTTGGGCAAGGGTCGCTTCCAAAGAGGGTAATTTTCTGTTGTCCATTTTCTGCCCCGTCGGGGAACAGATCAGCCCATTTTGTTGGCTTTTCTGCACCTGAGGTGACAGAAACCCTCACTAGACCCAGGGATGTTGATTAATAGTGCATGGGGGTGATCCCTTGGGCAAGGATCACCTCCTAATTTGTTTTATACTAGTGGCTGTTTTCTGCTCCCCGCCCAGGGGGTAGATTGGCCCCTTTTGAAGGCCCATGTGCCCCGGGGGGTGGTAAAAAACCCACAAGAACCCAGGATTTTCTGCAAATAAAAGCGACCCCTTGAGCAAGGGTAGTTTCCAAATGGGGACATTTGTATCAGCCATTTCAACCCCCCACACCCCACGGCGACAGATTGGGACGATTTTGATCCCCTGGACAAGGATTGCCCCTCAATTTGTTTTTATACTTTTCAGCCCTATTTGAATACCCATGTGCCCCCGGGGGGGGGTGAGGTAAAAAAACCACTAGCAAAAGGGATATATATATATATATATACATATATATATATATATATATATATATATATATATATATATATATATATATATATATATATGTCATGTGATCAAGGCTCACCGGAGCCAAAACATGTCAGGACCGAAGCAGGCAATAAAAAATATTCAAGCACCATATTGTGGTCCGTCTCCATCTGTGCAGAAAAGCTGAGGAGTGACGGAGTACATGTATATATATATATATATATATATATATATATATATATATATATATATATATATATATATATATACATATATATATATATATATATATATATATATATATATATATATATATATAACCATAGGTTTCAAGCAGGTTATAGTTAGGAATTATCATTTAAAAAACCTTTGAAATTCACTGAAAAACCCATAGGTTTCAGGCAGGTTATAGTTAGGAATTAGCATTTAAAAAACCTTAGAAATTCAATGAAAAAAAACATAGGTTTTCGGAATGTTTTAGTTAGCTGGACATTTCACTCATACAAAACCATTGAAATTCCTCCGTTAAAGTTATTTGTACTATCTGTAACTCTCGCGCCCGCAATACACTGGTGATGATGTCACATATTACATCATTCATGACATGGTCAGTGACATCACTGATGACATCACTGATGACATCTCAAATGACATCACAACTTGAATTCAACTTTGGATCTAAATTTGTCTTCAGTATCTGTGCTGAGAACTGCCTTCAATCTATTCTGCGGTCAGTAGAGTTGAAAACTTGATACCAGTTGAATTCAGCTTTGCATCAACACTACGGACAGCATTGAATCCAGCCTTGCTTTATTTAAAGCAGAGACAATTGTCCTGTGTCTTCAGATTCTGTTAACTATGACAAAATAGCATTCATCGATCTTCATGTCGACTACTGCCTTCAATCTACACTGCGCACAACAGGGTTCACAACTTGAATTCAGCTTTGCATCAACACTACGGACAGCATTGAATCCAGCCTTGCTTTATCTAAGGCAGAGACAATTGTACTGTGTCCTCAGATTCTGTTAAATGCAACAAAATAGCATTCATCGATCTTTGTGTCGACTACTGCCTTCAGTCTACACTGCGTCCAACAAGGTTTACAACTTGAATTCAGCTTTGCACCAACACTACGGACAGCATTGAATCCAGCCTTGCTTTATTTAAGGCAGGGACTATTGTACTGTGTCCTCAGATTCTGTTAACTGTGAGAAAATAGCATTCATCAATCTTTGTGTTGACTACTGCCTTAAATCTACACTGTGTACAACAGGGTTCACAACTTGAATTCAGATTTTCATCCACACTACGGACAGCATTCAAGATATCCTTGATTTATGTAAGGCAAAGATTATTTTGTTAAAGGATGCCACAAAAAACATTCCTCAATGACTGTAGTGAGTTCTGTTTTCAAATGTACACTGCGACCAAAAGAGTTTACTGCTTGATACCAGTGGCGCATAAGCACTACAGACAACATAAAATTCAGTCTTGATTTATTTACGTCAGAAAAATAGTACTGTGTCGTCAGATTTTGTTAAAGTATGTAACAAAAAAAATCATTCCTCGATGTCTGTGTCAACTACAGCCTTCGTGGTACTCTGCGGACAGCAGGGTTCACAACTTGAAGTCACCTTTGCATGTATACTACGGACAATAAGGAATTCATCCTTGATAAATTTAATGCAGAGACAACTGTATTGTATGTGTTCAGATTTTTTCAGATAGAATGATGATTGTACATGATGCATTCCAGTAGACAAGAGACATTATACCACTGCGACCCCCCCCAACCACGAATCATCACAGGGTACACACACGCTGAGTTCTTTTGGTACCACTAAATCACTGCACCACAAGTAATTTCCCCGTAGCCTTATTAAAGCAGAATTCACTAGGCAAAAAACATTGCTCCCAGTACAGCCCCCCTGCATTGTGCATTATTGCAGGGTACGTACAAGCTCAGCACCAAAGATACTACTTACTCAGTGCACCATAAATCATCGGAAAGAAGAGTGAACAGTTTTATGTCAGCAATGAGGCATACTATCACTTTTAAGTGGAATTCATGCAGAATCCAATCGCCAAAAGACATTAGTCCAATTACTGTGCCCCCCTCCCCAGAACACACATCATCGCAGAATATGTACATGCTAAGCACCAAAGGTACTAGTAACTCAGTGCACCAAAAATGATTCTCACGTGGCCTTACTAAGGCACCACTTACAACACAAAAAACATTACTATCAGTACAGCCTGCCCGGACCACGCATCATCACAGGCTCCACAGAACCTTCTTGTTTTAGATACCACTAACTCAGTAGAAACCAAACTAAGAATAACACCTATCAAACCCTACACAACATCCCTTTATTATGCTTCCTTGAAAAACTTATTTTATATCACTTATACATTTAGTTGAATAATAAAATGCATGCTGCATATATCTTCTATCTTCCACTTCAATCATAATTGCAGATGATGTACTCCACCCTAAGATCTACACTGCGGAAAGCAAGGTATACAACTTGAATTCACCTTTGCATCTACACTATATGACAGTATGAAATTCAACCTTGATTTATTTAATGCAGAGACAATTATACTGTATGTATTCAGATTTTGTTAAAATAAGTGAAAAAACATTGCTCTACAACTGTACTGACTACTAGCTTAAATGTACACTGTGCACAGTAGGGTTCACAACTTGAATTTACCTTTTCATCTACACTACAGACAGCATTAAATTCAGCCTTGATTTATTCAAAGCAGAGAAAAAAATAGTGCTGTTACACTGCTAGTATGTGCAAGCACCTTCAATAACTGCATCATGTGAACTATGATAACAAACAATGTACAAGATTGCACCAAAATGTACCTCCACCACTAGCAATACCAAGTACCTCTGGGGTATCACCTTCAACATCGCCACCAGACATACGTCCCCAATTTGTGAAAGTTACAATGCACTGCGTGAAGAGGAATCATTTAATTTGTTATGAGGAGCAATCAGTACACCTACTTTTCACAACAATTGATAACCATTGATGCTAGTTTTTTCCCCCCCTCAAAGTTCATATAGTCAAGTATGCAACAGTGAATGATTTGAGTGCAGCCCGTTCTGACCACGCATCATCGCAGGGTGAGCACACGATAAACACCAGACATACCACTAACTCAGTACACCGTAAATAATCGCTGCATGCCCTTGTTAAGGCAAAATTCAATAGTCAAAACAAATCTTTTACCAGTGCGGTCTGCCTGAACCACGCATCATTGCAGGCTCCACACAAACCGCCCCTACCTCAGTTAACCACAACTCATGAACTCTTTACAATAGAATCTTCTGTGTATTATTTGACATACAATGCTCCTACCTTTGTACAGCAGAAGTCATAAACCCTTTATGATTAAATATCTGTATATGATATCATGATTACTATTCTACTTCTTACCAACAACAACGTAATTAAATGGAGTCGAGCACACATGCCCGTACCCACTTCAACTATCTATCTGTGTTTGTGTATTTATTGTGTTTGTAAAATGCTGCTCCTCCGCCCTACCACATTATATTGTGCTATAAATAGCGTATGCAACCATCGTACCTGTGACAGTAAGTGTGGGCTATTCCTC
Source organism: Lissotriton vulgaris (assembly GCF_964263255.1). NCBI lineage: Eukaryota > Metazoa > Chordata > Amphibia > Caudata > Salamandridae > Lissotriton > Lissotriton vulgaris. Next base: position 13,230 of record NW_028248694.1, read on the forward strand.
CTTTTTAAAAAAAGTTTTTTTTAGCATATTTATAAAGCGCAAAATCAACCCAAAACGAATACATTTTCAGGCACGCTTACATTACGTCATTACTCTACAATAACAGGATGTGGACGCAACTCCGAGGCTCAAACACTGATTTCCAGCACGAAGTTCTACAGTGTACCTGAATAACCACATACGTATATATATATATTCACTGAAAAAACCATAGGTTATAGACCATATATAGTTAGGGATTAGCATTTTCAAAACCTTATTTTACTCGCACAAAACCATTGAAATTCGCATATATAGTTAGATGCACTAACTATATATCGCGCACCCGCAATCCACTGCTGATGATGTCACATATTACATCATTCAAGGACATTTTCAAGGTTTTGTAAATGCTAATTCCTAACTATATATGGTCTATAACCTATGGTTTTTTCAGTGGATTTCAATATTTTTTTTTTTTTTTTTTAATTTTTTTAAAACCTTTATTTATAAAAGCACAGTACACAGCGTCTGCCTACAACCCCGCGGGGCCGGCCGCTATGAAAAAAACGGATGGATGAAAAGGAAATTAGGAGACAGTACGTTGTTAAAGCAATCTCTTGAGCATACATTGTTCCGTGGAACATAGCACCATATCAAAAGGATAAAAAAGGTTTAATTTTATGATTTTGTCGAGAAGAACAACAACACACAAACACATGGTATCATACTGGCAAGGGTCGCAGGAGGGGGGGAAAGGGGGGAGAAAGCAAATAAATAGAGGAACACATCAGGCGAGGGGGGGGCGAGCATGAAGGGGAAAAACAAAGGCAATACGGAAAACTGGAAATGGAACGTCAATCATGGAGAAGAGGGGAGAGGAACCTCATAATCAAGTGGAGGGGAGCAAATATCTCTGCGGTACGAATTCCACTGAGCCCAGACCCTGGACCATTTCTTGGGACGCCCCCGCGCCTCATACACAGTTTTTTCTCGGAACATGCACCAGTCCATGTTCTCCTTCCAGGCACTGAGCAATGGTGGTCTAGGGGAGCCCCAGAGCTGAGCTACATCTCTCTTCGCGACCATGTTGCCCAGAGTAACCCAAAGCGTCTGGGCAGCATTGCAATCCAAAGGCTCCCACACATTAAGCAGGCAATGTCGTGCTTCGGGAAGGAGGGGGATCCCGGTGACACGACCCATAACATCATGCACTCTAGACCAAAAGGCCGCGATCATCGGGCATTCCCACAAAACATGAAGAAAGGTACCATCCATACCGCATCCACGCCTGCATCGTCCATCCGAAACTAAACCCATTCGTACCAGACGCATTCCGGTCACATACACACGGTGGAGGATCTTCAGCTGGACAAAACGAAGCTGAGCCGGGATAGCCACCTCCTTAGGGGAGGATACAGCAGACTGCCAGTCCTCGTCGTCGAGTTCGAGCCCGTCAGCCGTCCAAGAAGCACGAAGTTTCTCAAGTTGGTCAGCCCTGTTGTTGACAAGCTTTTTATATATTAAGGAAATCGTGCTATCGGGGACATGGCCGTCCAAGACACGATCCTCCAAAGGGGAGGACTGCGGAATATCGGTACCAGGGGGAAAGACGGAGGACAAGGCATGTCGAACCTGCATATATCGGAAGAGCTCCCTGTCATCGAGCCGGTATTCCAGTTTCAAAACAGCGAAGGATTTCACAGCGCCCCGTGCCCATAGATCCTCCACCTTACTAATCCCAATCATGTCCCACTTATCAAACCCTTTCGTCTTCCACAGGTTGCCCAACCGATCCGAGTCATACAGAGGCGTCATACGCGTCAGCTTACCACCCCAGCCCGTGGCTACAGTAGCATCCCTCCAGGCCCGCACCGCACACTTCGTTGGACCTGTAAGGAGCCGGACGGGTGACTTTGAGTACAGGGCCCTATTAAAGTTGCCACCGGGCAATAACAGTTTATCCAAAGCAAAGGCGGGGGCAGGTTCCGAAGAGTACGTCGCATGGTTGATAGCGCTAAGGTGTGAGGCCCAGTAATAGCGTCTAATATCCGGCAAGGCAATACCACCATCGTACCATGAGAGGGTGAGCTTGGACAATGCAATACGGGCACGACCATCCCAGATTAGTTGTCGCTGTAGACTCTCGACCTCACGAAAGTAGCGAGCAGGGACAGGATCGAAAAAATTCTGTAGGGCGTAAAGAAATCGGGGGAGCGACATCATTTTGAAGAGCGCCGCTCGGCCCAATGGGGATAGGGGCAATTCACGCCACTGTCGCACATCCTGCTTGAGTCTGCGGAGCGGAGCATACAGGTTCCGCTCATAGCGGACCGAAGAGACCCTGGAGACATAGATCCCCAAATATTTGAAGCCGTCCGTCGCTACCAAAATGGGGAACCAGCGAGGCAGAGGTGGCAACGCCCCGGCTATAACGTAAACACAGGACTTGGTCCAATTGATGACTAATCCAGAGTTCTTACCAAAGGACGTAAGAACGTCGAAGAGGACGTTGAGAGACTTTTGAGGGGAAGTGAGATAGAGAAGGATATCATCGGCGTACAATGAGATGCGATCCTCGAGATCTGGCGACCACCGGATCCCCTTAATCGAGGGTTCCCACCGAAGCCACGCCGCAAGGGGTTCAAGCGCCAGCGCAAATAGAAGCGGGGAAAGCGGACAGCCCTGACGAGTACCACGGCCTAATGGGAAGGGGTCAGAGCATCTGCCATTTACCACAACCTGAGCCAGTGGTCGTTCGTAAAGGAGCCTGACCCATGCGATAAAGTTAGGACCAAAGCCAAACTTAGCGAGAGCCGCCCAGAGATAGGGCCATTCGATAGTGTCGAAAGCCATAGTGGCGTCCAGGGAGGCCACCACTGCCGGCTCAGCGAGAGTTGGAGCCCTCGCGAGAACACTATGAAGCCTACGCAGGTTAAGGGCCGTGTTTCTGTGTGGAATGAAACCGGATTGATCCGGATGGATCAAGTCGCAAATCACCTTCAACAACCGATTGGCCAGAACCTTGGCCAGGATTTTGGGTTCCGCGTTTAGCAGAGAGATGGGGCGGTAGGAGGTGCAACGGTCACGAGGCTTGCCATCTTTATAAATGACCACTATGGTAGCTAGGCGCTGCTCAAGTGGGAGGCTTCCAGCCTCAACCGCATCGAGAAACATGTTGCGCAGATGGGCGGCCATCTTGTCCGGACAGAGTTTGTAAAGTTCGATGGGCAACCCATTCAGGCCCATCGCCTTACCCGAGCGTAACGATCGGATGGCAAGGGCAATCTCATCTACGGTAAAAGGGGCCTCCAAAACAAGGCCATCTTCCTCCGAAACAGTAGGCAGGGCTATATCACGCAGTAACAGCCTGGAATCAGCCTCATCACGATCACTAACCGGAGTATAAACCTTCCGGAAGTGGTCCACAAAACAATCAACAATCTCGCCAGAGTCAGAGACATTCTCACCAGATTCGCGAACAATAACAGGCACAACACGACTCGCTCGTTCAGCCTTATCCAGCCATGCCAGGAGTTTGCTAGCTTTGTCACCCACATCATACAGCCGGCCCAGTTGATTCTCGCGCATTAACTTAGCAGCATCAGTGACACAAGCCTTGTAGTCAGCCTTTTGAGTTTTAATTCCAGAGTGTGCAACAGTGCAGGCGTGTCGTCCCCACCCAGCTCACTTTCAAGCGCAGTGATCTCAGTCTCAAGGGCCAGAACAGCCTCCCTCTTAACCCTACGCTCAGCAGCAATGAGAGATAATGCGGAACCCCTGATAACCGTCTTAAAGGCCTCCCACAGAACAGTAGGGGAGGTGACCGAGCCCACATTCTCATCAAAGTAACAGTCAATTGCCTTCACCATATCTGAGCGGAGCCGGGGGTTTTGGAAGTGCCAGGGAGGGACCGGGGGGATCCTGTTGCCGAGCAGACCACCCACCGATATCCTAACCATCAAGGGGGAATGGTCCGAGATACCCCGGGGAAGATGTTGAACCTCCCGGACAGTGGACAAAGTGGAAGCCAGCATAAAGAAATAATCTATACGAGAGTGGAAGGTATACTGCAGGAGCGTCGGGTGTAGTGAACGCCAAACATCCACCAGACCAAAAGTATCTGCCATCTCATTGAGCCACATCTGGGATGGCGGCAGGACTCTAGAGGGCAGCCGATCAAATTCGCCAGACATAACAGAATTGAAGTCCCCGCCCATGATTAACAGTCCATCAGGGAGACCAAGAAGAGTCTTGCCAAGGTCGGCGTAGGTGGTAGCCTGCAGCCCCGGGGGAATGTAAACAACCACCAGCACAATTTGTTTACCCTCCCACCTCCCGGAGACAGCAGCATACCGCCCCCGATCGTCCAATGTAACATCGTCAATAGCAAGGGCTAGGGAGGACTTCACCATGATACCCACTCCCCGGGACCCAGAGGTGAAACCAGCATGTGCGACCAATCGGTAACCCCGACGGTCGAGAGCCTTACAAGCATTACCGATTAAGTGGGTCTCCTGAAGGAACACAACATCAGGGGCATGGTGCCTCAGAAACTGTAACACAATGCCACGTTTGATTCTGTCACCCAACCCGTTGACATTCCAAGAAAGAACCCGCATCTCACCCCCCCCCCCCATCGCAGCAAAGGCAATCTGCCCCAACCCCCCCCCCCCACAACCCCAAGTTCGGAATAATTGCAATCAGTGAAATACCATGAAAAAGGGAACATAACAAACAAAACGAAACACAACCAAGTCCCCAAGAACCAACCCCCAAGCAAGAACCCGTTACAACACCCCCCACCCTGCACCCCTGCTGACTAAAAAGCCACCCCAAACTGCAGTGTGCCTGTCGCCCCATCTGATCTACACAAAGAACCCCCCGAGGAGGAAGGGAGAAATCACCCGCACCCGCACCGCCACGGGCATAAACATAGTTAATTTACTCTGTAGAGTTCGTAGTCTCAAGTCGGACCTCCGGGGGCCCATATCACTCCTGGGCCGTTGCACCACCTTCCGCACCACCAGGGCCACCGCTCTCAGAGTCATCTGTCGGCAACGAGTCCAACCAGTCGGCAGCACGGTCCGGCTGATCAAAAAAGTAGGCACGTTCTCTGAACTCAATCCGCAATCGAGCTGGAAACAACATGGCGTACTTCAGTCCCCGGTCCCTCAGGCGACGCTTCACTCCAAGAAACCCAGATCGCTGTCGTTGCACTTGGGGAGTGAAATCAGGATAGATGGAGATAGAGTTATTGTCATATTTCAACGGGCCGTGTTTACGAGCGGCCTGCAAGATAGCGTCTCTGTCTCGATAGTGAAATAGCCTTGCGATGATAGGCCTCGGCGGGCCTCCTGGCTTCACTTGTCCTCCTGGGAAACGATAGGCGCGCTCTACGGCAAAGAACTTGCTGAGTCCAACCGGAGCGAGTTTAGCAACGATAAGTTCCTCGACCAGTAAATCGATCGAGGCAGCACCATCACTTTCCGGCACTCCGACCAGGCGTATGTTGTTCCGCCTAGCCCTATTGTCGTAATCCTCCATGCGTTTGAGCAGTAGGTCGTGCGAGGAACGCAGATTCCCAATCTCGGATTGCGCCTCCGCCATGTCCGTCACCAGACTCGATGCCTTCAGGTCTAGTGCCTTCACCCTCTCGTTCGTTTTGGCCAGATCGGCTCGAATAAGAGTAACATCCACAGCCACCGTGTCTATCTTGGACACGATGGCTTCGTATTGCTGACTCATATCGGCCTTAAGTCCAGAGATGGCAGCCAATAGATCTTGGAGGGACACTTCAGAGGAAGACGACATGTCCGTTTGAGGGCTTTCAGAGCCCACACTGGTGACACCGGGGGAGCCTCTCGGCTGGGTGTAGCGCTCGATCATATTAGACTGGATCGACCCCCCCCGAGTTACAGTCTTCCTGCGTTTTGCCGCCTCAGGTTTTGTCGCCATGTTGCAGTCAGCGGCGAACGAGGACACCAAGGGGCAGCGGGACGATGATAAGTCCAGAAACTCTGAAGTGTAGTTTGAAGAGTGAATACCACAGGCCTCCTTGCCAGCCCAAGGATGGAAAGCGTTCACTGTGAGAGTGGCAGGCGAGGACAGAGTAGGAGGAGACAGAGACGATGAGGCCGGAAACCGAAAGTGAAATTGGCACACCACCGGTGGGCCAGATGCCAGGCAGCCGTTGTTGTTGCATTACAGCTCGGCCATAGCAGGCAGCCGAGACCCCGGTTGCGTCTGTGGGTAGGCCAGAAAGTTGAAGACGACAGAAAAATGGTCCCCAAGGTCCGATTTCGACCAAAAAAGGATCGACAGCATCAGTGAGAGTAATACTTCAAAAGCCCGTCGAAGTGATCAGGATAATTGCAGGATAGATAAAGAAGGGCGGCGCGGGTCTCGGGAGCTCTCTGCTCACGCGACCATCTTGGATGCCCGCGTAGCTCCTCCCCCTTCAATGGTTTTTTAATAGCAAATATCAAAAGCTGTAAAATGTATTCTTTTTTTTTTTTCTCCAAAGTACGCTTCCCGGTTCGCTTACTGGTGCGCGTACCGGGCGCTCCCCGCAAAATATTTTAATTTTTTTTTTATTTTTGCATGTATCAGCATCCTAATCCCCCCTCTGAAAACTTAGAGGGTCACAAAGTGTCTACCGTGCCCCCTTCTACCCATTCCGAACATTGTTTGTCCTCCATTTTGTGTCTCAATTCTACCAATACTTAAAATGGAGGGCTCCCGTAACGCTGCCGGTTCGCGTACCGGGGAGCGCACCGGTAAGCGCTCGATAAAAAAAGGTGGGAAAGTAATTTACAGAAAAACCACTACAGACACTTTCATCAAATATAGAATAGCCCCTACTACATAGCAGTCCCTACCATTTCCCCAAATTTGATGGAATTTCATTGTGAAAATTATGCTGTAAGCCTGATTAAATATCCTAAGGTAAATTACCTAACCAAAACACTTATGAAGTGTTAGAATTGACAACCAATCAAAATGCTACTTTCAATATCTTCTATTATTTCATGACATTTGATTGGTTATGTACCTGAATATATATAAAGAAAGAGAGAGAAACACAGCCATTTTGACTTTTACTTCTTGAAGTACATATCAAGTACATTTCAACTGATAACTTAAGCTTCTATTTGAAAGGTAAGATGTTATTTTAAAAACTGAAGTATTTTCTGTACTGTAAGTTAATTAGGAAAACATTTTCTGATAGTTATACACTATCCCTCTGTAATACTTATAGAATAAAATAGACTTCTCTGTTTTAGTTATGGATGGAGTTAGACTTGTCTTGTATAATTAAGAATTGACTTAGACTTCATCACATACATTTTTTGATATTTCTACTTCCAGTTTTATACCATACACTGCCCAACGAAAAAATCACTGTTTAAAAAACCAAACTACCTGTCTGTACTTAAACCCAACAGTGCCCTATCTGTACTGATATATTTTTTTTAAATTCATTTTACAGCATAGAAATGGAAGGAGAGCAGAAAAATAACGTGGAAATTGTTGCAGTATGCAACCAAGACACAGAAAATGATTCAGAATTCTTTGATGAATCAATGGACATAGAACTTCTGCAATGTGTTGAAGCTGTGGATTTCTTAATTGAAAATGAGACAAAATCTGACCAAGAATTATTAGAAGTTCGTTTTAATTTTGAAAATAAATCAGAAAAATAAATTTATATATAATAATTCAAAAATTGTTTGAGACATTATTCATTTTTAAGTAAGTACATATGTAAAACACAGTCCATGTGAGAGTTGACATATATAAATAACTGAACATAAGAGCTAGTGAATGTGAGAGTGGCTGTATCGATCATTGTGAACTTGTATCAGGGATTGTATAAGAGAGTAAATATGTGTTAGTATATGTTTGAATAAGTAAGGTGTGTATAACTGTATAGTTGAGGAAATGGAGGTGTGATTAATCTTTTGCATGACTGAGTAGGTGTGTGAGTAACTCCATGGATAAGTGACAGTCTGTGAGTGTCTGTTTATACTGATTGTATCTAAGGTTATATTAGAGTCTGAAGATGTTCATTGTATTATCACATAAATGATATCATCAGTGATGTGATCAGTAATGTCAAATGAGATGTCAGTGATGTCATCAGTGATGTCATTTGAGATGTCATCAGTGATGTCACTGACCATGTCATGAATGATGTAATATGTGACATCATTAGCAATGGATTGCGGGTGCGCGATATATAGTTAGTGCAACTAACTATATATGGAATTTCAATGGTTTTATGCGAGTAAAATAAGGTTTTGTAAATGCTAATCCCTAACTATATATGGTCTATAACCTATGGTTTTTTCAGTGAATATATATATATATATATATATATATATGTCCACCATCTTTTATGTGTGCAACTATGAACGAATATAGAGTCAGTAATACCCCGTACCTTCCATGTTAGCCAAGTTGTGGGACTTTACAGATATAATGACACATTTCTTTTTAAGACCCTGGTGACGTCAGCACTACAAAACGGACACCCGAATCACTTGATTTTTCATATAGCTCACGTCGGGACCACACCCATAGCTCTGGAATCATGGTTCAGAGCCTCGCGCAGCACTGGCATACGTCAGGCTAGCCCACTCCACTTACGCTTCCAGGAAAACACAACAACGAAACATTGCCCAGATTTAATTGTAGTGATTTCTTAGTTCCAGGTCTAGTTGTCAAACAGCACACCCACACCCACTCCCTCATGGCTGGTAAACACCCACACCACACCCATCCAGAGCATCCATCACTACACACGTGACCGTACCAATAAAAAAATGGGGCGCACGTGCTCTATGCCATTTTAGAGTTGCTCCCATCCCAAGCACTATGATGGCCCGTCCTAATGATTCAAATGCCTCATGTAGGCCCAAACCACCGAGTAGGGGGGCCAACCACTACGTGTGTGGCCTCCTTGGTCACTGAGTTAGTGGTATCAGAAGCATTGAGCGGGTGAGGAACCTGCGATGATGATCGGAGCACAAGTATGTTGTTAGCCATACCAATATCAAGACTCGGCACCATATATGGGACTTCTTAGTGGCAGATCGGGACTACATGATGCAGAAGGTGTCCTGCCCATGAAAAGATGAGCAGTGAGGCCTGGGTGAGCATCGGAGGGAGTCGAAGGGCTGTAGCAGACTGGATACGAAAAAGCGACGCAGCGATTTAGACAAACGCAGTCCTATATAATGTATCAAATTAGATGTACATTTTTTTTTCCAATAGCAGAAAAGTTTTTATAATCGCTCATAAAAATTGTTCTTTTAAACGTGAAAGGGAACATGTGTGAAAGGCCGATGGTATTCAACTCCACATTAAGATAGTAACAATTACCAAACATAACATCTTTCTTTCACTATCTTTTAGATGTAGAGCTTCAGGGTGCATTATGTCCCAGCACGTGGTGAAAAGCACACTGGTGACAGAAAGTTGAGCTGCGAATATTCTTTGCAGTCACTCTCTCACTTCCTCTCTCCTTTGATAAAAAAATTACAATCAATGTTAACTTCCTATTTATCTTACAGGTTGTGTTTCACAAATTGGTGTCCCCTCCCTTAACACCTCTAAAACTCAACGTTCGAGGATTCTGCGATGATGCGTGGCCATCGTAGCAACGTTTGAGAAGGCTGCTACAACACGTGGTGCACCCTCTTTGAATCACATCAATGGCAAAAGCTGAGCAAAAAAGCTTCTTTTCGAAACAACGACAAGTCATCTGTGAAAGGAGAGAGTGGGTAGTGTGCAGCAGCCTCACTGCGTAGGAATGTACAATTACCTCTCAGCAGTGACAATAGATAGATTACAACAGTCTGAGAGGCAAATCTACAAGCCCCTTATGCCACTTTTGTATATACTATACTATGGCTAACTCTATATACTATATTTCAGATCACTAAACTGGAGGGTGCACTATGAACCAGCACAGACTTGGACACACAACCAAGGCAAAAGGTTAGCTACGAGTATTTTCTCCACTGTTAACTGCTCCATCTATAACTTTCACTCTCTCACAGTTTTAATGTCATTTTCTCTCTCTTTCTGTCTCCCTCTCACATCATTTCTCTTTCTCTTTTAAAGTTATGGACGCTGCTGTCCACTCTGCCGTGACTAACCAAAGCTGAGTTCAAGTTGTGAACTCTGTTGGCCACAGTGTTTACATAAGGTAAGCTGAGCGACCTAGATATACAATGCCTCAGATTAAATGCATTAGAAATGAAAGACCTTATTTGCAAGCCCCTTGTGCCACTTTTGCGTCGCTTTCAACATGAGAAAAGTAACACAAAACTGGCGCAAGAGTCTTGTAAATAAGCCCTAAAGAATATTGTCCTGCATAATGACTTGATCTCTCACCTAATTCTGTCTCATCTCTGAATCATTTTAAAGACCTGTTGATCTGTAATGTAAATCTGACGCAGTAGGCTCTTCCATACAGACACCGCTTGAACGCAAGCCTATAAGACAAGTGAAATGTATCAGGCACACTGCACACGGTAAAAGAAGGAAATATCTCCAACTGTTAATTTGACTTGTAATGTTTGACATCGATCTAATTTTAAACACTAATTTTCTTTTTTGTTTTGCAGATTACCTACCGTACTTCTATTGGACTCCATATCACATTTTGTTCATTATATTGTTTTGTTAAAGTTATGTTTTTAGTTATTTATTGTATTGTAATCTTTAAGTTACGTTTCCAGTTATTTATTATTTTAATAAAAGTGAATTAAAAAAAAGTATATACGTTTTTTTTTTTGGAGGGGGTGTAAGCGGTCCCTAATAGAAATGATATTTATAATTTGAAGTATAATTCTGAGGCTAACTCTTTACCAGATCTTTACCAGAGTGCATACCTACGTTTAATGGTTCCTATGGACAAGTTTTAAACTCCAGCAAAGTAACTTTTTTCCATTACCAACATAGTGTGGTGAACTTCTAACCTCTGTGCTCATTTAAGTGTTACATGAACTGTTACTATGGTAACAGGCAGAAAGCCATTTGGGGTAGAGTTGAAAGGTACTGGCTGTACAAAAAACTTTATATTAACCCTGGATCCTCTACAAGCCCAAAAAGGAAAGCAAAGTAAAACAAAACACTGTGTACCAGATTTACAACCCCCTTGCAACACTTTCGTGTCCAAGGCCCCCCCTACAAAATTAGAAGTGTGTGGGCCTCAACAACCCCCCTCAAGCCCCGGGAACCACCACCCCCGGAAATTTGTGTATTATGAGAGACAGACTGCGTGACCTTAGGCCTAGAGCCCTCGAGAGCCCTGGAGACCGCAACGCCCGAAGGCCGGCTCATGCAGTGTCCCGGGGTGCCTACCCCCGGGACACTGCTGTTTGCTTTGAGAGGGTGGGAGTCACACGGCTCCGGACCTCCCATAGCAAACTTAGTGTGCATTTTGAAAGACAGAGCAGAGAAATCTGTTCTCACTTTCAAAATAAAAAGCAGATTGCATTTCCACATAAAAGTTAGCATCTCCCCTTGTGGAAAAGCAATGCCGACTCCTGAAGAATGCGGGAAGCCGGCGGGACCGTGGGGGCATTGTAGCTCCCCTAACAGTCCCAAACATTTTTTATAAGATCAGGGGGATAGGGTCCCCGGATATATTAGAAATTACTGATAGGGGCTATTTTTTTACGGTAATATTACAAGTCGCGCAACCAATGCAGCGCTCAGTTCGGCCCCCTGGTGTGAACGCTCTGGATGCACGACTCATAATCTGTAGGGTGCGCAACTCCAGTGCCTTTAATGCACAACTTCTACGTGTTTGGGACTCAGCATTACTTTTCCACATCACGAGCTACTAACATACAACTCCCCATGTGGAAAAGCAATCTGATTTTGATTTTGAAAGAGAGAACAGATTTCCTTGCTATGGGAGGGTGGGATGGACACCCCGGAACACTGCAGGAACTGGCCCTCCCACAATACATAAAGCCCCGGGGAGTGGTGGTCCCCGGGGCTGTGGAGACCTTACTGCCCCCCTCCCTAGCCATACTTTTTTTGTAGCCCCAGTGAGTAACGGGCCCTCGAGTGCTCCAGGAGGGGAGCCACATAGTCCCCCTCCCAAAATATATAAACCCCGACGGGTGATGGTCCCCGCGGCTTTCAGGACCTTCGACCCATCCCCCCACCATTTTTTTTCTTTTTAGCCCAGGGCGCTGATGATCCCCGAGGCTGGATGGCCCCTCTGGGCCCCATATAAAATGTAAAAATTTTGCAACCGGAATTTAACCCCCCTGAGACTAATTATTTAAAAAAAACTCCTTTTTATTTAATTTATTTTACGGCACAGTCCACGCACCCTACACGCATCCCGATTTAAAAAAAATGTGGGCCCTGGGGTTCCTTCTAGGACCCCTAAGCAGGTCTAGAGGGTAAAATTATTTCTACTCTGCCCCCTTTCTCCGTTTTGAACACATATTCCACTGACTTCCTCAGCCTCGCTTCTACCGAGGCACAAAATGGCTGCCAACAGTTCCTGGTTTCGAATGTTTACAACCGCTTGACAGCCAATTAGCATTGATTGCGTGATCGGGATGGTGCACTTATGCTACGATGCCAATCCTCGCACAATCCGCGGATCCACCGCGCCCATAGATATATAAATGACTTTAACCATAATTTTCTCGGGAACTACTGAACAGATTGATACCATATAAGCAAAAGGCACAAGTCTGACCTGAGGACTACCTCTCTGCCAAATTTGGTGTAATTCCGTTCAGGCATTCGGGCTGTAGACGTGGCTAAAGGTCCTACGGGAAATTGCATGGGGAAAACACGTTTTGGGACCCCTTTTTTTTCTCGGCCCCCGCTTGACCAATCACCCCCTAACTTTAAGAGAAGGAGCGGAACTGAGCTGGTCAAAAGTTTGGAAAATTTCAAGAAGATTCATCAATCGACGCCAAAGTTATTACCAATAGACTATTGCGGTTTTCCTATGGATAATAGGTCCTAACTATAACTATAACTAGGTAATATATATATATATCTTGGACACCAGGTCGAGTGAATTCTATGAGCACAACAAAGTGATTCTTGAACTTATCACGTGGTGCCTGAATAATACTTTTTTTCTTTTTGATAAGGACATTTTCAAACAAGTGAGGGGTGTGACGATGGGGGCATGCTTCTCCCCCAGCTATGCATGCTTGCATGTTGGGTGGTGGGAGGAGCGGGCCTCTGAACCACCCATCAGGTGCTTTTTAAATCCCATGTTGTGTCATATTTCAGATACATTGACAATGTTTTTCTTTTGTGGAAAGGGAGTGAGGATGAAGCACGTCATTTTATAGAGGAAATCAATAACAATTCCCCGAATCTTAAATTCACATCTCATATCCACAAAACACAGATTGATTTTTTTGGATGTAAAGCTCTACATAGAAAACCAACTTCTGGAAACATTACATTACATGCTACTAGTTCCCGCCCTAAACACCTCATTGCTAGCATACCGTATAGAGAAATCCTTAGACTTAAACGTATATGCAGCAATGAGGTGTATTTTAAGAGGTGTCAGGCTGAACTTGTTGATAGACCACGAGTTAGAGGATATACTGATGAAATGATCAGTGATGCTATAACCAAGGCTAGCACACAACCTAGAAATAGCCTCTTTGAGAATTACATCAATGATGAGGAGACAGAACCTCATAAAAACACTCATAATCTAGATACCCCCAGACTGATTACCACCTACTTTAAAGAGGAACACAGGATAAGATCCATCATCAATAAGCATTGGCCAATAGTACTCACAGATAATGTTCTTCGAAATAGATTGACGGAAACCCCCTGATTACATTAGAAGGGGGAAATCTATGAGTACCACTCTAGATAAGACTTCTCCAGAAACAAGAAAGGTGTCCTCATGGTTGCAACCAAGAAAATGGTTAAAAAAAGTGTAACCTGTAGGGCATGCAAATTTGGGCGCAATATGACGCATTATTCAACCCCGTTTAGTGAAACATCCATTCCTATCCAAGGCATTTACAACTGCAAGACCGAATATGCTGTGTATGTTCTGACGGGCACCTGCGACCTTAACTACATTGGTAGTAGGAAGTGCACGTCAGAATTTTGCAGCATATAAGGGCCATTCTCCACAGTGACCCAGCATATCCTGTAGCACGACATTTTATACAAACTCATGGTAATGACATCAATTGCCTCGCCTACTATATCATCAATGCCGTCCCTTAATGTAGAAGAGGAGGAAACAGGGAACGTCAATTGAGGCAACTAGGAACCAAAATCATTTTAGAGTTCGATAGTAAATGGCCAAATGGATTGAATAATTCAGAAGACATGCATAACTTTTTATGATTATGATGAAGTGGGATGTATTGTTTTGCATATAGGTCTTCTCAGTATTTCAAAAGTATCAAATCCCGTGAGTTTTTCTCTCTCTTTAAAGATCTGATTTTAGTATAATGGAAAAAACTATTAATATGCAAACAAATGCTTCTTTTATATGTGTTTTTAATAGTATTTTTCCCTTGCTGGAAATTTTACTGTTATCAATATAATAGCTTTTAGATGTTTGCACTGTTGTTGTACTACTATTGATCTATTTATACATACTTTATATTGCACTTTATAATAGTTTTTTTGCACATTTTTGCACCCATTTTGCACAAGGACTAATTTATGAATTTATGATAATATTCTGCCCATGTACAGTTTATTACGTGGCCAGACACTGGATTTATCCCGTGAGATAATTTTTAGTATCAAATATGACTACCATATGATGTATTCAGTGGATTTATCCAGTTATATGTTTACATTTTTGAAGAAAGATATATTCCTCATTGTGGGTTTTTTTTTTAAAGAAAGCTAGCTTTATTTTGCACATATTTAAGATATATCTATGTGTTTCAAGCATGCTTCATTTAAAAATGTATTTATGAATGCACTCAGAGTTTTCTTAAATGAATCGCCGTAGAATGGTAGTCTGCTTTCTATGACTATGACCATGTGATTTGTGAGGGTGAAGGGGGTGGTCACTATAGACATAAAAATGCAATGGCGTATGACCAAGACTACACGTGAACAAGGGGATTCTGCTCGAAATGCGTTGTGTGTGAGGTTGGAAAATAAAAACAACTTGCCTGACATCCTGTGGGGTTTGTGCCTCCTTCTTCGCTGCTGCCGCCATCGTGGTGGGTTGGAAGTTACGGGAGCAGATTGTTTTGTGTATATATTTATATATATATATATATATATATATATATATGGCAGCAATCTTCAAAACCTCCACCACAGCGGCGAAATGAAGAAACAGACCCCACGGCTCATGGCAAGGTAAGATTTATTAATGACCTTTCAACAGCGACGCATTTAGAGCATCAAGTGCTCTTGTTCACACACCAAGCACCGCGTTAACTCTCTTTTTATATGCTTTTTTTTTTAAACATCAGTGTTCCACCTCTTTTGTGAATCACATGGTAATCAGCCATAGACATAGACACAGTACTATCGTTCACAAAGGTTTTGAACAGCAAGGCCATCGACAGTGTCACAATGTTTCTTTATACAAAACTAATTGCCTCTATATTGAGCCAAAAAGATGTGTTCACCCTCTGGCGATATATATAAAAAACCAAAGGTGTTAGATATACTATTTTGTGCTGCCTGAATGCAGATTCTATAATAACATATTGAGACATTACTGATATGTGATATTGACAGCAATAATCATAAAAAGTATATATTTTACAAATTTACAATGTATATATAAATTATTTACAAGGATATATCTATTTTGAACCGCATGAATGCATAAGTAAAGGCAGTATTATTTAAAGCCACCCTTGCATTTCAAAATATCCCGACCCAATGAATTGGATTAAAACATTTAATAGCTGTTTGTTATACTTAGTATCGCACCAACCAATAATTTGTACGTAAATCCCAATAAGTATTTAATTTTTTCAAATCAACACCTTATGAAAATAATAACTGGCTAAATCCAATGGTCATGCGTTGATTGTACTAAGACTATGAAACTGATATAATATGTGTATGTAAAAATAAGTGCCACAGAAACACAATACCCTTTAATCAATAATCTACAACGGTCAAATGACCAATTCTTCAAAATATCGGACCTATGTGCACTTATATTTATCACAAAAAAATAAATAATTATGTGCACGGTGTATATACAATTATTTACATGTGTTTAAAATGCAAACAAAAAAAGACATTTTTAAGTATGTGCTTTTAGTCTGATCAATATCAGGATATTTGTCTCAGTTAGATTAATATTTGATCAAAAACACAGCGATTTAATCATATTTTGTATTTCATGAGCCTGATCGTACCACAATGGTATTTACTTTGTCAAGCTAATCTTGAGCAAACTAAAACTATGGAACTGAAACATTGGAGATATTGAAATTTATATCGAAAGAGGGGCATAGACAGTAGCTATGTGTATATATATATAAATATGTGCAAAAGATGGATCTTTACAAAAAATTATGCAAATCTTCCGTGGTGTTAAGCCCATTAGGGTATTTGCTATCTAACTCCACTATAAATTGTGTTTCCCTTCTTCTCAGCAATTTTTCCCGATCACCTCCTCTTCTTAGAGGGGCCACTGCATCAATAACAAAATAGGTGAGGCACGCCAAATCATTATTGTGTGTGGATTTAAAATGGCGCACCACCGGATAGGCACTGTCATTGTTGACAATTACTCTCAGGATGCTGCAATATCCTGACGTGCACCTGCAGCTTTGTGCTGCCCACATATCGCAGGCCGCATGTGCACGACAGGACGTAAACAGCATACTCGGTGCGACAAGTGTAGTTGCCTCTTATAGCAGTGCAAACATTTGAGAAAGGGGTATTGAAATGTGTGGTGTTAATGCCGAATTTGCATGCTCGACAAGTTGAACATTTAAAAAATCCATCTTTGGATTTTAGCCAGGTACTGCCACTACCCAGCTCTGGACTATTCCGCACTATTCTGTTATGCATACTATTAGCTCTCCTGTATGTAATGATAGGGGTGTCAGGTAACCTATCACATGGGACGCCATCAGTCATTACAATGGGCCAGTGCTTCTTGATAATAGATTTTATTTTCCTTTCCTGCTTGTTGAAAGACAATATCAAGCGAGGAGCCTCACTGCCTTGTGTCACCTCAGGGAGTTTAGGTCTTAATAAAGATTCTCTTGTTCTTTCCTGACTTTTGGACAGGGCCCTTTTTAGAATGGCATCACTATACCCTCTAGCCTTTAAACGTGCAACCATATCATTTGCTCCCAACTCATATTTTTCAGGAGTGCTGCAAATTCTTTTAAGACGCACCAACTCCCCAGAATGGATGCTTTCAATCACATGTTTCGGATGTCTACTGCTGGCATTTAAAATACTGTTATCAGCAGTGGATTTACGAAACAAAGATGTGGTGATGGTATTTTTTACAATTTCAATATTGACATCCAAAAATTCAGACGATTTAGTATTTATGTTAGAAGTAAAAAACAGATTGTACTGATTTTTGTTCAGAGAACTGACAAATTCATGAGCACTGGATTTGTCTCCTGCCCACACACAAAACACGTCATCTATAAAACGCATCCAATGCTTCACATGATTAAAACCTGGCGTGGCGATGAGATCCAGCTCCTCCCACCTGCCCACGTGTAAACACGCATAGCTGGGGGAGAAGCAGGATCCCATCGCCACACCCCTGACTTGCCTCCAGATGTCATTGCCGAACATAAAAAAGTTCATATTTAGGCACCAGCTCACCAATTCACAGAGCATTTTATTGTGGCCATAATATTCACAGGATCTGTGACCCAAATAATATTTGATTGCTCCAATTCCATCCGAGTGGTCGATGCAAGTGTATAACGACTCTATATCTAGAGTCAAAATACACCAGTCATCCTGCCACTGAATTTGATTCAATTTATTTAAGAAGTCACCAGTGTCCTTTAGATAACTAGGCAAACCTTTTACTAGGTCCTGTAAATAGAAATCGATATAGCGGGAAACGTTCTCACTAATGCTGTTAATTGCAGATATAATTGGTCTGCCAGGAGTGGGTGTTTTCTTCTTATGTACTTTAGGTATTACGTCCAAGTTAGTATGACAGGATTTTCAGAATTAAGAAAATCAAACTCTGTGGATGATATCAAGTTTAGCCTTTTATATGAAGTTAACAATTTTTTCAAAACCTCCCTCGCTCTTTTGTAGTCTAAACCATTAGATCTTACATAACAGTTGATATCACTTAGTTGCCTCATGGCTTCAGCAACATAAGCCTTTTTCTGCCAGAGAACAATATTCCCGCCCTTGTCAGATTTATTTATAACCACTTCATGGTTTTTGCTGAGTTTCTCCATTAGGTTTCTATATTGTATTTCATTAAAAGTATGGACACGCTTTTGACATTTCACTTTCCTGTTTAATTTTTTCAAATCATTGATAACACATTCGTGGAATATGTCCACAGCGTCCTTGGGCATGATAGGGACAAATGAACTTGTAACTTTAAAAGGGCTTTCCCCAGCTCCTTTCTGAACAATGTCAATACCCTGTAACTCCTTTTGCGTGTTAGGTAATTCTGTGTTGTCTGTTCCAAGATCTGAACTAAGTCCTTTACTGAGATCACATAGGGTTAGTAACAATTTTGCATCTGCGGCCGCAGTATGTGAAGATTTCCATTCATTTGTTTTTCCTGTATTGTTACTAGTTTTTCCTGTGTTGGTGGTGGGTTTAATAGCGAAAAACTTTTCTAGCTTTAATTTTCTTATAAAGCGGAACACATCAGCCCTCGTATTAGTATAATTAAAAGTGCTCTCTGGGCAAAAGTTCAGACCCAAGGCTAGAAGTTGTTCCTCCGCTGCAGTTAGTACAACATCTGATAGGTTGGTAATGGTACAGTCATTTGTTACTTTCTTCTGTTGTTGTACCATGCTTTCTTTTTTTGTTGTTGCTGCGGCTTTGCGACACTTTCTCCTTGCCCTTCGTTTTGCGTTCCGCCTTTTCCGATTCTGCTGTTCCGTGTACTGGGGCGAAGAGTTTGCAGGCGTGCCTCCACTAAAAAATCAATTTCTTCACCCACATCCAATATTTTATTAGCCATGCTGCTTGCAGCTGTGCTCGATTCCGACCCAGATGCACTCGACATACTTGAAAGGGAAATAACATCCGCATCTGATTCAACCTTACTGCTGATTTGGCTACTTTGTCCAATTTGTTGAACTTTATTTATTTTGCTATTTGTTGATCATAATTTCTTTGCTTGATCAAATTTGCGAGAGAAAGTATAGATCTGCCCCAACTCAAAGTCTTTTTGATCTCGCGCAAATTTATGCAACTTTCGGGTCTTTATTTTTTCTTCATGTTTACGTAGCCGTTCGCTAATTTCCTTATGTGTTTTTTCAATTAGCGCTTGGGCATCCGTTTCAGTTACATTGTCTAGTTTCTCATTGATTTTTTTAATTTCTTCCAACAACTTCTGTCGATCCAGCACAGCATATTTTATTAGGATTTTGACAAAGTTCATAGAGGCCAATAAATTGCTCTTCCCCCATTCTCTCAACATTACGGGGTTGGGATCTTCAAAGCTTGGTGCCAGCAATATACTCAAGCCTCGAGGCACACGGCCAGCTTCCTCGTACTCCGTGAGCGATTTGTGCTCCCACCACTTGGTGACCTCTGATTTGGTTTTCTTTTCAAGTGTTTTTAAAAGTTGCTTGACATTCCGATGCTCATTACTTAAATCACTGATCTGTGCTTTAGTGCTACTGCTGGCCTGCTGTAAATTAGCAAACAGCATTTCTGCAGCATCCTCGCGCTCCTTTTCCAGACTCGCAGACATGTTAATTGGTGTTTGGTGTTTGAAAGGATTTACTATTATTGCCGTCGGCAAAAAGCCGCTTTGGTTCTCTTGCAGCATGAGCCGTTACCTCCACACCTGCGAGTTGCGTTACTAAATATCGCCACTCACCGCTGATTTTCACGTTTACTGCCAGTCCTTCGACCCGCCGACTACGCTTCAACAACAGGCTTCAGTGGAGCGAGTAACAGTTGCCGGGGGCCTCGCAGGAATACTCCTCCTCGGAATTCAAAAAAGTCTTTAGTTGCAAAGCGAGGCCACTTTTCGAGAAGGGGATACCGTCGACGGAGACAACTCACATCCGTAATTTATGGCAGTAATCTTCAAAACCTCCACCACAGCGGCGAAATGAAGAAACGGACCCCACGGCTCATGGCAAGGTAAGATTTATTAATGACCTTTCAACAGCGACGAGTTTCGAGCATCAAGTGCTCCTGTTCACACACCAAGCACCGCGTTAACTCTCTTTTTATATGCTTTTTTTTAAAACATCAGTGTTCCACCTCTTTTGTGAATCACATGGTAATCAGCCATAGACATAGACACAGTACTATCGTTCACAAAGGTTTTGAACAGCAAGGCCATCGACAGTGTACAATGTTTCTTTATACGAAATTAATTGCCTCTATATTGAGTCAAATAGATGTGTTCACCCTCTGGCGATATATAAAAAACCAAAGGTGTTAGATATACTATTTTGTGCTGCCTGAATGCAGATTCTATAATAACATATTGAGACATTACTGTTATGTGATATTGACAGCAATAATCATAAAAAAGTATATATTTTACAAATTTACAATGTATATATAAATTATTTACAAGGATATATCTATTTTTAACCGCATGAATGCATATATATATATTTTTTTTTTATTTTTTTTTACCAATCCTGGCAACAGCGAAAGACAGGAACCGACCGACTCCGTGAGAATATGGCAAAGAGAATTTTAATCAAACAAAAGACCTAAGTATCCTACCACCAAATGTGCCCCTTGGTATCCAAATAAAAATGATACCTCATTTGTGTGGTGGCCCCTTGGGTAAGGGTTACCCCAATGGGATGGGGCATCGGTTATTATTTACTTTTGGCTGTTTTTCTGTCCCCCTTGGTGGCAGATTGTTCATTTAAGTACAGACATAGCGTTTTATAATGTTAATTGTTTTATTTCTTGTGAATTGCAATTGTAATGTTTTATTGCTCCTTTTTATTCTAGTTCAAGGCTTTTGCTCTTTTGACTGATGTTCCAGGTTGCAGTTTCATAACTGGTGGTTCTGCAGTTTGTGTAGTTGCATGTGTTTGGTAAGAAAACTGTTTTTGTATGATTTACTCTAAATTAGTTTAATTTCCCTGCATGAATGTGTTTTTGTAAAATGATGTAATAATAGCAACATGTTTCCTTCTGTTTTATTAAGTGGGAAAATCTTTTTGCATTTGTGCTCGGTGTGCATTTTGTTGTCTTGAGAGTAATTGGTTTTGTTTTTTCTTTCTAGTGGGATATAATTATTTTTTGCTGTGTCTCTGCAGAGTAGGTGGTGGTGAGTGTAGCTGTCTCTGACAAATGAGTTGTATAGTTTTTAAGGATATAGATCTTTGTGATAAAGCCACACTTTGTTAATTACTTATTTTGCACAGTGTTGGTTGTTGTTGACTTCTTTGTGAAATCTGCTTTCTTAGTAATGATTATGGCTAGCCACAGGATTACTGTTCAGCAGGTTGTTGGTATGCTTTTTGAGTCTTCCTCTGACCATGGTTCAGGGACTGACACTGCATCTGAGGCAGAGGAGGGAGTGGAAGATTCTGGCAGTGAATGTTCTGTCTGAGAGGAATCATCGGATGATGAAGCCAGACTTAGTGGTGATAAAGTGCCTGTTTTGGAGGAGGATATTGATTTGCCGGTAGTACAGCAAGAGACATCTGGACTGCAGCCTGGGGCTGCAAGGCTTCCCATTGGAAGAGCTGACCTCTGGGTTGCCCCAGGCATAGTGCAGATGGCATTTCCTGACGTTACTGGTGTCCCAGGGTGTAGGGTGGATACTGAAAACAAATTCCCTTTTTTCAGTTGTCTATGGACGTTGTATTTTAGTTGGAGATTGTTGAGCAGACTACTTTGTATGCTGAACAGTATTTCAGGGGCAACAGTGCCAGACTAAGTCCCCACTTTACAGCTTCCCGGCGGATTCCCACAAATCTGGAAGAGTTAAAGATGTTCTTGGGTTTAACTTTTTTTATGAGCTTGATAAGGAAGCCATTGATGTCTTCATATTAGTCTACTAGTGTCTTGATGGCAATGGCTATATTTATGGCAATTATGAGTCATGATCTGTATTTGCTTCTGCTTCGGATGCTGCATTTTGTCGATAATGGTTTAGCGTTGGTCCAGTTTCGGAATGAGTGAGAAAATTGTGTGGGAACTTGGTAGAGGACTTTTTAACAAAGGTCACCATTTATATGTAGATAAGTTCTGAACTGATATGGAGTTGTTAAGGGACCTGGCCAAAGTGGAAACGGTTGCTTGCGGCACAATCCACTCGAACTGTAAAGGTTTTCCAAAATAACTTGTTTGTCAAAAGCTTGAGTGGAGACAGTGCAGTGCGTTGCATAGTGAGGAACTTCAAGCTGTGAAGTATGCAGACAGGAGAGATTTCTACATACTGACTACCATCCATGATGAAAACATTTCACCTGTGACTGTTTGGGGTAATGTGGCTGAAGTTCGCAAACGTGTGTCCATTTTAGACTATAATAGGCACATGGGTGGTGTTGATACAGCAGATCAGAGGTTAGATCCTTACACTGCTATTCCTATGGCTTATATTTGGTATACAAAGTTGGCTATCCATCTTTTCCACTTGACAACCTTTAATGCTTTTGTTGTATTTAAGGATTGTTCTCCTGAGTCAACGATGACTTTTAAGTTTCAGGAGTCTGTGATGAGCAGTCTTGTTGTAGTGGAAAAGGTAAGTGTTTCAAGAATTGGTGCGGTGGACGATGTGGCTAGATTGAGAGATCACCAGTTTCCTGATCTCATTCCTCACACACCCACAAAAGACTTTTCCAGTAAAAGATGTAGAGTTTGTTGGCAAAGAGGTACACAGAGGGAGACTAGTAAGTACTGCCCAAGGGTCCTTCTAACCCTGCACTGTGTGTGCCTGCTTATTTTAGAATGAACTGGGGTGGTGTGGAGTGCAAAAGATCGATGGATTTAGGCCCAGATCTCTGTACTGGGGTGAATGTATGACATTGTTCTGCATTCTGTTCATCAACTGTTGTTTTGCATTTTGGCTCCCCGAGTGGGATGCGTATGCTCAGACTTGAGTCCCATGCTCTCCACACCACTGGAGTCAAGCTATCCTGGCTGAAGACGGCTGATAGCCAGAAACCGGTCCTAGGATGCTTGATTCCGGTCCAGGAAAGACATGGCTTTGCAGTTCGGGCTGGACTGTTACCATGAGGCACAGGGTCAAGGCTGATTTGCATATGGCCATGTCTGAACTGCGGTGGTGTGGAGTGCAAAAAAATGATGGATTTAGGCCCAGATCTCTGTACTGGGGTGAATGTATGACATTGTTCTGCATTCTTTCCATTAGCTGTTGTTTTGCATTTTGGCACCCCGAGTGGGATGGGTATGCTCAGACATGAGTTCCATGCTCTCCACACCACTGGAGTCAAGCTATCCTGGCTGAAGTCGGCTGATAGCCAGAAACCGGTCCTAGGATGATTGATTCCGTTCCAGGAAAGACATGGCTTGGCAGTTCGGGCTGGACTGTTCCCATGAGGCACAGGGTCAAGGCTATTTGCATATTGCCATGTCTGAACTGGGGTGGTGTGGAGCGCAAAAAAATGATGGATTTAGGCCCAGATCTCTGTACTGGGTGAATGTATGACATTGTTCTGCATTCTGTCCATCAACTGTTGTTTTGCATTTTGGCACCCGAGTGGGATGGGTATGCTCAGACGTGAGTCCCATGCTCTCCACACCACTGGAGACAAGCTATCCTGGCTGAAGACGGCTGATAGCCAGAAACCGGTCCTAGGATGCTTGATTCCGGTCCACGAAAGACATGGCTTGGCAGTTTGGGCTGGACTGTTCCCATGAGGCACAGGGTCAAGGCTGATTTGCATATGGCCATGTCTGAACTGGGGGGGTGTGGAGTGCAAAAAAACTATGGATTTAGCCCAGATCTCTGTACTGGGGTGAATGTATGACATTGTTCTGCATTCTGTCCATCAACTGTTGTTTTGCATTTTGGCACCCGAGTGGGATGGGTATGCTCAGACGTGAGTCCCATGCTCTCCACACCACTGGAGACAAGCTATCCTGGCTGAAGACGGCTGATAGCCAGAAACCGGTCCTAGGATGCTTGATTCCGGTCCACGAAAGACATGGCTTGGCAGTTTGGGCTGGACTGTTCCCATGAGGCACAGGGTCAAGGCTGATTTGCATATGGCCATGTCTGAACTGGGGGGGTGTGGAGTGCAAAAAAACTATGGATTTAGCCCAGATCTCTGTACTGGGGTGAATGTATGACATTGTTCTGCATTCTGTCCTTCAACTGTTGTTTTGCATTTTGGCACCCGAGTGGGATGGGTATGCTCAGACGTGAGTCCCATGCTCTCCACACCGCTGGAGTCAAGCTATCCTGGCTGAAGACGGCTGATAGCCAGAAACCGGTCCTAGGATGCTTGATTCCGGTCCAGGAAAGACATGGCTTGGCAGTTCGGGCTGGACTGTTCCCATGAGGAACAGGGTCAAGGCTGATTTGCATATGGCCATGTCTGATCTGGGGTGGTGTGGAGTGCAAAAAAACTATGGATTTAGGCCCAGATCTCTGTACTGAGGTGAATGTATGTCATTGTTCTGCATTCTGTCCATCAACTGTTGTTTTGCATTTTGGTACCCCGAGTGGGATGGGTATGCTCAGACGTGAGTCCAATGCTCTCCACACCACTGGAGTCAAGCTACCTGGCTGAAGACGGCTGATAGCCTGAAACCGGTCCTAGGATGCTTGATTCCGGTCCAGGAAAGACATGGCTTGGCAGTTCGGGCTCGACTGTTCCCATGAGGCACAGGGTCAAGGCTGATTTGCATATGGCCATGTCTGAACTGGGGTGGTTTGGAGTGCAAAAAAACGATGGATTTAGGCCCAGATCTCTGTACTGGGGTGAATGTATGACATTGTTCTGAATTCTGTCCATCAACTGTTGTTTTGTATTTTAGAATGTACCACTAGCAAAATAATGTTTGGGAGCATCCATGAGTGGTAAAGTGAAATGCCTGGTATGTATTGTTTTATATTTTTTGTTCATGTTCTAGGTTGCCATTAGTGTGATGTATTTAGTTTCAGCTTTTGTGTTTGCAGTATTGTATCTACTTACAATTTGTTTGTTTTTTCTTTGTGGTATAAAAAAAGCCTAAATGTGATGGAGGTGTATGTGGACTGGTGCTTGGCTGGTTGTGTGTGTGGAGTGGCGCTTGGATGGGGGTTTGCGTGGACTGGCGCTTAGCTGGTGGTAAGTGTGTACTGGCGCTTGGCTGGCGATGAGTGTGGACTGGCGCTTGGCTGGCGGTGTATGAGTAGTGCTTGCTGCTCATCACTACACACACTGGTAGCCAAATGCCAATTCACACAATCCATCAGCCGGTGTGGTTGCTGTGTCAGGCATGTGGGTGGGTGAAATTAATGGACCCTTGAATGACGCTGTCTATTGATGTGAGTGTTTTTATGTGCTGGGACCGCAGCTGGTGGTGTGAATGGTTTTGTGTGTGTCACACGTATGAAAGGTGTATGAATGGCCTGTAAGAGGTTGGTGCCTAGTCGTGGTTTTACAGCTCATGAGCTGTGAGTTATTGGTTCAGTTCACTGTCCTTTCAATGATTAGCAGTGCATTTTATTTTTGTAAAAACTCTTGTTAATAAAATGTTATATATTGAACCATCACTCACCGTCGTGCTAAATCTAACCAGTACATGTGTGTGCGCAGATGGTTGTGCAGTAATATTTGTCTTTTCTGTCTTGCTCTGGCATGGTGTACATTGTTCCTTTTTGTGAATGTTTTAATGTGTTGGTTACACAGCTGGCGGTGTGAATGGTCTTGTGTGTTTAACATACAAAAGTTGTGTGAATGGCCTGTAAAGCGGTTGGGCTTGGCGCAGCTTTACAGCTCATGAGCTGCGAGTCACTGGTTCAGTTTGTTGTCCTTTTAAATATTAACAGAGCATTTCATTTTTGTAAAATGTCTTGTTAATACAATGTTATATATTGAACCATCGCTCATGCTCATGCCAAATATAACCAGTATGTGTATGTGCTTGAGGAATTCAAGTTCAAGTTCAAGTTAAAATTTGTATAGCGCACTACTCACCCAGAGGGTCTCAAGGCGCTTGAGGGAGGGGGGGTACTTTACTTATCGAATATCCAAGTTTTTAGTTGTTTTCTGAAGGAGAGGTGGTTCTGTGTAAGGCGGAGGTGGGTGGGGAGAGAATTCCAAGTCTTGGCCGCTATGTAGGAGAAGGATCTTCCCCCATGGTGGATCTTTGGATGCGTGGAATTGCGGCGAGGGCTTGATTGGACGATCGTAGTTGGCGGGTGGGGGTGCAAAAGGCCAGGCGCGTGTTGAGGTATTCGGGTCCTAGGTCGTAGAGGGCTTTGTGTGCGTGGGTAAGGAGACGGAACGTTATTCTCTTGTTGACGGGGAGCCAGTGGAGGTCTTTCAGGTGACCGGAAATGTGAGCTTGGCGGGGGATGTCTAGGATGAGTCTGGCTGAGGCGTTTTGGATGCGTTGGAGTTTTTTCTGTAGTTTGGCTGTGGTTCCGGCATAAAGGGTGTTTCCGTAGTCCAGTCGGCTTGTGACCAGTGCATGGGTGACCGTCTTTCTTGTTTCAGTGGGGATCCAACGGAAGATTTTTTTGAGCATACGTAGGATGTTGAAGCATGATGATGAGACGGCGTTGACTTGTCTGGTCATCGAGAGGGAGGAGTCCAGGATGAAGCCCAGGTTACGTGCGTGGTTCATTGGTATGGGTGCGGTTCCCAGTGCCGGTGGCCACCATGAGTCGTCCCAGGCTGAGGGGGATGATCCTAAGATGAGGACTTCCGTTTTGTCCGAGTTCAGTTTTAAACGGCTGTTCTTCATCCACTCGGCTACTTCTTTCATCCCTTCGTGTAGGTTGGTTTTGGCGGTGTTTGGGTCTTTGGTGAGTGAGAGGATCAGCTGGGTGTCGTCTGCGTAGGAGATGATGTTGAGGTTGTGTTGGCGCGCGATGGATGCGAGGGGACTCATGTATACGTTGGAGAGGGTTGGACTGAGTGATGATCCTTGTGGTACGCCGCAGATTAAGTCGGTGGCCTCTGATCTAAAAGGGGGGAGGCGGACTCTCTGGGTTCTTCCGGCGAGGAACGAGATGATCCAGTCCAATGCTTTTCCTTGTATTCCGACGTTGCTGGGGCGTTGTATAAGGGTGCTATTACAGACTGTGTCGAAGGCTGCGGAGAGGTCAAGTAGGATGAGGGCAGCTGTTTCTCCGTTGTCCAGTAGAGTTTGAATGTCGTCTGTTGCTGCGATGAGGGCGGTCTCGGTGCTATGTTTGGCTCGGAGGCCGGACTGTGAAGGGTCGAGGGATTTGTTGGATTCGAGGAAGGCGGCGAGCTGACTGTTGACGGCTTTCTCAATGACTTTGGCAGGGAATGGGAGGAGCGAAATGGGGCGGTAGTTCTTAAGTTCAGTGGGGTCTGCTGTGGGTTTCTTCAAGAGGGTGCTGAGTTCGGCATGTTTCCAGCTTTCCGGGAAGGTAGCCGAGTTGAGGGAGCAGTTGATGACGTCTCGGAGATGGGGTGCAATAATGGAGTCTGCTTTGTTGAAAATGTGGTGGGGACATGGGTCGGTTGGCGATCCTGAGTGGATGGTGTTCATCAGGCGGATGGTGTCTTCAGTGGTGATTGGGTTCCAGGCGCAAAGGTTGTTGGAGGGGGGTTTTAGTTCGGAGGTGGGTGGGGTGGACTGGTCTCTAAAGCTGTTATGAATGTCAGCAATTTTGTTGTGGAAGAACGAGGCTAGAGAGTCGCAGAGGTCTTGGGAGGGAGAGATGTCGTTGGTGCCAGCGGTGGGGTTGGTAAACTCTTTGACGATGTTGAAAAGTTCTTTGCTGTTGTGGGCGTTGTTGTCGAGTCGATCCTTGAATGCTGACTTCTTGGTGGATCGGATCAGTTGGTGGTGTTTGCGGGTGGCGTTCTTGAAGGAGGCCAGGTTGTCAGTGGTTGGGTTTTTTCGCCAGGCTTTCTCGAGGGTGCGACAGATCTTCTTGGATTTCTTAAGGTCATCATTGAACCAGGGGCCTTTTTTGCTGCCTTGCTTGATTTGATGGTTTTTCAAGGGTGCTAATTCGTCAGCGCTGTGGGTGATCCATTGTGTGAGGTTGGTGGCTGCTTGGTTTGGATCCGATGATTTGGCAGGAGGGTTTTGGTGAAGCGATGTGAAGAGCTGGTCGGTGGTAATTTTGTTCCAGTTTCTGCGGGGAATTGGTTGTGGGTGGTTGTGGGTCGTAGTCTTTTTGTAGTTGAAGTGAACGCAGCTGTGGTCCGTCCAATGGAGAGCTGTGGTGTGATTAAAAGAGATGTGCTTGCTGGAGGTGAAGATAGGGTCGAGCGTGTGCCCGGCATAGTGGGTGGGGGTGTCAACAAGTTGTTTGAGTTCGAGATTGGCGAGGTTGTCCAGAAGGGTGGTGGTGTTGTTGTTGTTCTTTTCCAGGTGGAAGTTGAGGTCTCCCAGTAGAATGTAGTCCTCGGAGGGGAGGGCGTGTGGGCTGATGAAGTCAGTGATGTCTTCACTGAAATGTGTGCGGGGTCCTGGTGGCCTGTAGATGAGGGTGCCTCTGAGTGTGGTCTTGGGGTCGGTGTGGATCTGGAAGTGAAGGTGTTCGGCGGCTGCGAGGTTGTCGTCGGAACTGGTTGTGATGCGGATGGTGTTCTTATGGACGATGGCGATGCCTCCTCCTGTTTGGTTGATGCGGTCCTTTCGGATGATCTTGTAGCCGTCCGGGATGGCTATGGCGATGTCGGGCGTTGATGAGGCGTTCATCCAGGTTTCTGTAAGAAATGCGACGTCCGGCGATGTGGTGTCGAGTAGGTTCCAAAGTTCAATGGCGTGTCTGTGGACCGAGCGGGTGTTGAGCAGGATGCACTTCAGGTGGTTTGTGTCGGAGCTCTGTTTGGAGTTTGTGGATTTGGTGTGGGTCCTGATGCAGTCGAACTTGCAGGAGTGGTAGGTGAAGGGTCCATGGGAGTGTCCTGGGGCGGCTTGGTAGCAGTTTGGGAGTCGACCGGGGTTAAGTGCTGAGAGGGTTGCGGCGTCGTACGTTATGCGGGTGGAGTGGATTTTGCGGGGGCCAGGGGGTCTGGCGCTGGGCGCGGTCAAGGCGCGGAGCTGGGGTAGACGGGCTTACCTTTGGCGCACCTTCGGCGCGCATAAGGCTCACCCGCTGCGCGTGAACGCTGCGCGCAAGTGCATCTGTCATAATTAGAGAGTGGAGGGGGGCGAAGCGAGGGAGGAGCAGCTGGGAGGCGGGAGCTGGGTGGAGAGCCGGGCTGGGAGGCACACCAACAAACAACAAAATGGCAGCAAGCCAAAAGCGAAGCAGGACGAGATTGGGGCACAACCTTAATAAACGCTAAGAAATGGGCAAGTGGCACCGGCACAATCAGGCATCAATAGTGTAAGCAGGCAAAACGAGCAATACACAATGTAATAATAATTAAACAACAGTTTAGCAGTATAGCGCTACGATAACAGTAAATCAGGCACAAATAATTGGGCAGTCTGGCAGTATAGCGCTACGATAGCAGTATAATCAGGCACAAATAATTGAGCAGTCTGGCAGTATAGCGCTACGATACCAGAGTATTGAGCAGGGAGCAGCGTGGGGAGCGACCGCTTCTGGTTGTGCAGTAATAATTGACTTTTCTGTCTTTGCCATTGTGTACATTCTCTCCCTAGGAAAATCTACCAACTCTAGATATTTTCGTTAACTAAACTCACAACGGATTACACAGTGATGCTTGTGGATCCCAACACGTTTTCTTACCCACAATGTCTGGCAAACCTCAAAATGAGGCTAAAGTCAAATTTTCCTAGCATTATTATGCCATAATTTTCACACTTCAGAAAGAAACCACAAATTTCCCACCACCTAGCATTTACCAAAGTCTCCCAATAAAATTGGTACTTGACTTGGGTGGGTGGGCCAGGTACCCGCGGCAGGGAAGGGCCCAAAACATATTGTGGAGACATAAAAATTATCTATCACAAAGCAACCTAGTTTTGAAAGGGAGTCACCTGTGTTTTTGGTCCCGGGCCCAGCGGCCATCTAGGGAAACTTGCCTAACCCATACATTTCTGAAAAATAAACAGCCGGGGGAGTCCAGGAAGGTATGGCTTACGTGGGTCCCCCAATGGTTTCCTACTCAGAATCCCCTGCAAATCTCAAATGTAGCAGGAAAATCTTGATTTTCACACATTTTTGTGTGGAAAAGTTGTGGGATCACCGGGCGGACACAAATATCCTACCACCCAGCATTCCTCCAGGTTTCCCAATAAAAATGGTACTTGACTTGGGTGGGTGGGCCAGGTACCCGCAGCAGGGAAGGGTCTAAAACGTATTGTGGAGACATCACATTTATCTATCAAAAACCAACCTGGTTTGCAAGGGGGTCACCCATGTTTTTGGTCCCGGGCTCGGTGGCCATCTATAGAAAACTACCTAATCCAGATATTCCTGAAAACTAGACAGCTGGGGGAGTCCAGGGAGGCATGGCTTGCGTGGATCCCCCAATGTTTACAATACCCAGAATCCTGTGCAAAGCTCAAATTTAGCACATTTCTGTGTAGAAAAGTTGTGGGATTACTGGCCTGACACAAATTTCCTACCACCCAGCGTTTCCCCAGGTCTCCCAATAAAAATGGTACCTCACTTGTGTGGGTGGGCCAAGTATCCACAGCAGAAAAGGGCCCAAAATATATTGTGGAGACATCAAAGACATCAAAATTACCTATCACAAAACGACCTGGTTTTGCAAGGGGGTCACCTGCGTTTTTGGTCCTGGGCTTGGCGACCATAGAGGGAAACTTACCTAACCCAGAGATTTCTGAAAACTAGATAGCCATGGATACCCCAGCGTTTTCCTACCCAGAATCGCCTGCAAACCTAATCTTTAGCTAAAAAAATCAAATTTTCCTCACATTTCTGTGTGGGATCACTGTGCCGGGGCAAATGTCCTACCATCCAGCATTCCCCTCAGTCTCCTGAGTAAAATGACACCTCACTTGTGTGGGTGGGCTAAGGGTCTGCAACTGGGAAGCGCCATAGACATAGGGATTGAGGGAATCGCACAAAGAGTTCTAAGAGCTAATATATATATATATATATATTGATGCATGTGAACAAGGGCTTGCAGCCCGAAACGCGTTATGCATTTCCTACTTGAAAACTTGAAACTGGATTAAAATACCTGTCATCCATTCCGTGGTCCGTCTCCTGTTTGTGCGCTTCGCCGATCTGAGGGTTGGAAGTGGCGCGTTGGGAGTTCTGTCGGAATATATATATATATATATATATATATATATATATATATATATATATATATATATATATATATATATATATATATTCACAGAAAAAACCATAGGTTTCACACCAGTTATAATTAGGAATTAGCATTTAAAAAACCTATTAAATTTACAGAAAAAAACATAGGTTTCACACCAGTTATAGTTAGCTGGAAATTTTACAGACATAAAACCATTGAAATTCCCACGTTATAGTTAGTTGGACTCACTATAACTTGCGTGTGTAATGCACTGCTGATGACATCACATATTACTTCACTTATGACATGGTCAGTGACATCACTCATGACATCACTGATGACACCATCCTTGTGACAGAGTGACTGACCTCCTTTAACTGTAAAGTAGCCCTTGAAACACATATTCAAAAATAGAAACTAACATTTACAAAAAAGTAGAGATAACTATACCAGTTACAACAACCAAGTCAGTAATTCCACCATCTATATACACATCCACTCATTCACCAACAGTTCTATATAGTCATTCATACATACACTCACTTATCATATGTAGTGAGACACCTTTACATCCGTTAACACACCGACAGTCTTCCAAAACTTGCTCACACACATACTCACACATGCAAATAAACTATTGAACATCCATTTTTTTGCATATACAGCTATACACACACTACCACCTTACTTCTAAGGAAACTTACACATACATACTCTCTTAAACAATAACAGTTTTTTTTCACTAGTAGGGAAACACCCCACCCATTTCCCTCACAACCTGTTTGCTTTTGCTGAGACAACACCTCTTGTCTGTTCCTTCCAAAAAAACAAATTTAACCATGTCTGGTTCCCAGAACCCTTCCCAGGACCAGTCCTCAGACTCTTCAGATGGATTCCTGCCTTAGGTCCCCCCACAGAGAAAAGTGAAGGACCACTTCATTTGGAAGTTTTTCTCTTTTCCGGAGGGGGAGAAAAAATGCAATGCAGCAAAAGTCACGTGTAAAATTTGTGACACTGTTCTCTCACGTGGAAATCCCACCCGGAAATATAGTTTTGGCAATGCAACATTACTCAGGCATGTTGAGAGGAAGCACCCGATTAATTTTGCACGGGAGAGCACCAGGGCCCTGGCTCGCAATCCACCACCCGATTGCCCCTCCACTTTCACCGGAACATCAACATCATCGGTGAGAGGAAGACCAGCAGTGATGACCCAAAATATTCAGCCTGTTTTTGCTGAAATTACATTTCGTTGTAAGCAGTGTGACCAACTGCTATGTTATGGAGAGCAGAGTGTTGACCTGATTGTTCGAAAGAGGGAGGAACACCGCTGCGCCCCTCAGCCCTAATTTTTCCCCCTTTTTTTTTGCTCCTGTTGAGCAGTTTTGCATTCCCTAGTTTTGTTTTTGTTGTGAAAAAAATACCAAACATTTTTTAAAACGTTCGGAAAAAGTAAAAAAAAAATTTAAAACTAAAAAAGAAGCAAAAAAACAGTTCTTTTTAGAACTACCTCAAATTTATAAAAAAATGCTACATTTTTTGAAAACTCTTTCATTCTTTTTTTCCCCTGGTACGCTCCCCGGTCCGCTCCCCGGTGCGCGTACCGGGCGCTCCCCCCGCGCAAATCGAAAAAAAAAAAAACATGTATTGCCCCGGGAGGCCCTTTTATGGCCCCCACATCAAACCTAAGGGGTCAGGGGGGGTCAACCCTGCCCCCTTATGGTCAATTCCCCCCTTTATTTTTGCCACCTCTTGTGTCTCGATTTTACCGAGAGACAAGATGGCGGCCGCTCCGGACTGTTTAGAATGTTTACAGACACCCGAGAGCCAATCAGCTCTCCGCGCGCAAGTCGCGTGTCGCGCCCGGTATGCGCCCCGGTGCGCGTACCGGAGCGCTGCTATAGAGATATATATTTTTTTGAACCTAAATTACTGAAAATACACTGGAGGACATATCTTGAGACATAGCAAAGGCACATCGGGCTACCAGTCCCTACAATTTTGCCAAGTTTGGTGTAAATCCATTCAGCCGTTCGGGCTAAAAGTGAGGTCGACCGCCCTATGGAAATTAACATGGGGAAAACGCGTTTTGGGACCCCCCTTTTATCTCGGCCCCCGCTTGACACATCCCCCCCAAACTTTCAGGGAAGGACCGGAGCTCGACGAGGCCATTTTGAGGAAATTTTCAGGCAGATTCGTTAACCGGCGCCAAAGTTATTCCAAATAGAATTTTGAGATTTAACATTGAAAAGAATCCTAACTATAACTACCTACTGGCGACCGCCAGTAGGTAATATATATATATATATATATATATATATATATATATATATATATATATATATATATATATATATATATATATATATATATATGTATGTATATATATATATATATCCAAAAGTTGCCCTAATACAGAGAAGCCCAGCAGGTTGGTTCCATACGTGTTTATTTAGGAGAGGGGTACAGAGCGCTGCAACTGAGTCTTCACCACAAAAGTTCAAAAGCCTGACGCGTTTCGTGCGACAAGCGCACTTCCTCAGAGGCTTAAAATGTTGTTGCAGCTGATCACAGTCTCTTTAATAACAGCCACCTCGTACACGAGGGCGTGGGCCACCCCCGAGCATTCTGGTCGCTGTAGTTATTTTCAATGGCAGCTTCAGTGAGTTCGTATTTCTGCAACAAAATGGTTTAGAAGATTACTTCCATATCCCCAGTGGGTTGGGAAGAAGTTCACTGAAAAAAACCATAGGTTTCACACAAGTTATAGTTAGCTGAACATTTCACTCATACAAAACCATTGAAATTCCCCTGTTATAGTTAGTTCAGCTAACTATAACTTGCGCGCCCGCAATGCACTGCTGATGACGTCACATATTACATCACTCATGACATGGTCAGTGACATCACTCATAACATCACTGATGACATCTCAAATGACATGGCTAGGTAATATATATATATATATATATTCACTGAAAAAACCATAGGTTATAGACCATATATAGTTAGGAATTCGCATTTACAAAACCTTATTTTACTCACACAAAACCATTGAAATTCCATATATAGTTAGTTGCACTAACTATATATCGCGCACCCGCAATCCACTGCTGATGATGTCACATATTACATCATTCATGACATGGTCAGTGACATCACTGATGACATCACTGATGACATCTCAAATGACATCACTGATGACATCTCAAATGACATCACTGATGACATCACTGATGACATCTCATTTGACATTACTGATCACATCACTGATGATATCATTCATGTGATAATACGATGAACCTCTTCAGACTCTAATATAACCTTAGATACAATCAGTGTAAACAGACACTCACAGACTGTCACTCATCCATGGAGTTACTCACACACCTAGTCAGTCATGCAAAGAATCAATCACACCTCCATTTTCTCAACTATACAGTTATACAAACTTTACTTATTCAAACATATACTAACACATATTTACTCTCTTATACAATCCCTGATACAAGTTCACAATGATCCATACAGCCACTCACACATTCACTGGCTCTTATGCACAGTTATTTATATATGTCAACTCTCACATGTACTGTGTTTTACATATGTACTTACTTTGACATGTAGCACTGAGATATCCATTCACTCACCAATACACTCATGCACACAGTCAACCGCCCATACAGCTGTTTCCACATGCACTTTTGAAACCATACATCTAGTGAATCAACTGCTCACACATCTATGCACAGAGTCATACACCTCCCAGCCACCCACACACACACTCAGTCTCCCATACAAATACTTGGGCAACCAATCAATAACCCATATAGTTACTCATATAGCTACTTATCAACACATGCAACAGTTTACAGAACAACAGACATAATGATGCACAAATTAAGACAGTTTAGTCACTAACCCATGCACTCAGTGAGACACATTTAATCACTCACTCATACAGTCAGTCATGCACCTACTAAATCCTTCATCCAGACACTTATACATCCACTCATTCTTCAATATGTAAGACATATTTTAACTTTACAGAAACATACAGTCACTGGATGTTGTCATCAGTGATGTCATCAGTGATTTCATTTGAGATGTCATCAGTGATGTCACTGACCATGTCATGAATGATGTAATATGTGACATCATCAGCAGTGGATTGCGGGTGCGCGATATATAGTTAGTGCAACTAACTATATATGGAAAAATAGGTTTTGTAAATGCGAATTCCTAACTATATATGGTCTATAACCTATGGTTTTTTCAGTGAATTTTCAAGGTTTTGTAAATGCTAATTCCTAACTATATATGGTCTATAACCCATGGTTTTGTCAGTGAATTTTCAAGGTTTTGTAAATGCTAATTCCTAACTATATATGGTCTATAACCTATGGTTTTTTAAGTGAATTTCAATGGTTTTTTAAAAGCTAATATCTGTAGCTGTAAAATGTATTCTTCTTTAAATCTTAAAATATATTTTACATGTTTTTTATACAATTATTTTTTTTAAAAAAATTTCGTTTCGCTCCCAGTCCGCGAACCGGTCAGCTTCCCGTTAGCTCAATTTAAAGCCGCGACTCGGTCCGCGAACCGGTAAACGTTCCTTTAGCGTAACTGTTACGTTAGAATGACGTTTTGCGTTGTCGCGTAATACGTCATTTGACGCGCCAAGTTAGCGGACCCGGAAGCGGACCGGAAAGCGGAGCAAAGCGCGAAACGTAAACACAGCAGGTCATGTGACTCGGTAATAACACTTTTCATTGGTTCATTTCACTTTTGGTTTCCTAATGATGTAATACTAGGTCATGTGATCTAAAATTAACACTTTTCATTGGTTTAGAACTTTTGCTTTTCCCAAATGATGAAAACCCCTCCTTCTTTCCTCACTCTGACTTTCATCTTGGTGAGAGAAAGACCCTTTTTCATAGTTGAGCAATGGCTTCAGTAGTTGCTTCAGCTGGTGCACCCCCACCACCACCTTCACCTCCTCATGGGAAGAGAGGACCACCTGCTGTAGTAATCATACAACAAGAAGAGGAAGATCAGGAAGAGGAGGAAGAGCAGGAAGAGCCAGAGTTTTTGCCAGAGGAGCCCAGGAGGTATAATCGAAAAGAGAACTACATTTGGCAATTTTTTAAATTTCCTGCGGGGCAAAAAAAAGTGAATGCACGCTATGTGTTTTGCCGTATATGCGATGATAGACTGTCAAGGGGGACAGATAAGAAATACAGCTACGGCAATTACACTATGCATAGGCATATGAGTAGGTGGCATCCAAACAATTATAGTGCTGCCCAGCTACGTGATGAGCAACAAAATCCCCCTGTGATGGCAAGAAGATCAGTTGTTCAAGAAGTGTCGGGACCAGAGGCGAGGGAGATGGTCCCAAACATTCAAATGAACTTTGGGGAAGTGAAGCAAGTGTGCGTGCGCTGTAACCAAATCATTTGCTACAGAGAAAGTAGCATTACTCTAATTATGAAAGCTATTAACAATCATGTTTGCCCGAAACGCCCCAAACAATAAATTCTTCTTTTTTTCGTTGCTCCTGTTGAGCCCTTTTCAATGAATCGTTTTTGTTTCCCCCTCCCCCCAAAAAAACAAAAAAATATCAAAATGTTCAGAAAATACAAAAAAAATAAAAAAAAATGTTCTGAAAAATAATTAAAAAAATGTAAAACAACAAAAACAAAAAAAAAAGTTCTTTTCAGAACTACCTCCCCATTATAAAAAAATTGGTAGAATTTTTGAAACTCTGCCAACCTCTATTTCTTTTAGTTCGCTCCTGGTCCGCACTCCGGTACGCGAACCGGGAGCGACCCAAAAAAATTTTTTTTAAAAAAAGAACAGTAAGTATAAGGGAAGGAAACAGACAGTTATGTTAAAAGAAAGACAGCTATAGGGAGTAAACAAAAGATACTGTTACCCGCAATCCACTGCTGATCATGTCACATATTACATCATTCTTGACATGGTCAATGACATCATCAGCAGTGGATTGCGAGTAACATTATCTTTTGTTTACTTCCTATAGCTGTCTTTCTTGTAACATAACTGTCTGTTTCCTTCCCTTATACTTACTGTTCTTGTTTTTAAAAAAATTTTGTGATCAATCAGAAACAATGACATTAATAGAGACAGAATGAGTGAATAAAAATGAAGAAGTATGAGAAGAGAGGGACTGAGAAAAATAGTGGAAGGAGTAGAATAATTAAGTAATAGAGAGAGGAATGAGGGAAGTAGCAAACGCAGGAAAGTAAGGATTAAAGAAATGAAGCAGTAGAACTAATAGATGTTAAATGTGATAGATTAAATGATTGATTCAGGATGACAATAAGGTGTGGCCTCTCCAAAAGTTTGTTTAAGGTGAGGCCTACTCAGGGTTGCATTTCAAATGTATGCTTGTTGAAGAATACAGAGGAGATAATACATGTGAAGGCCTACCATTGAAGTAAAACATGTCCACTTCACTCTTAAAAAATGGCCAGACCTCTTCTGTGTCCATAGACAGACCTAAACTTCATCTGCACAATGTCATTCGTAGACTTAGAAAACAGAAGTAATGTAATTGAAAAACGTGGAGTTTCTTCTGCTTATTTCACAATCACATCACCTGTGTTGCCTTTGCTTAGGTATCTCATAGTGCAGATGTAGTCCAGCATATGAAACAGTACCCAGAAGTGCAGCAGTGTATGCATTAACTTTGATATTCACAGAAGCCTCAGTTTTTCCATGTCTACCTCACATTTCTAAATGTATATCATAAGTACAAAAAGTAGAACATTAATTATACATGTTAAATGGTTTATTTTTGCTGTTCTCAGAATGTATCAAATTTCACTTAAATCAGTGACTTGAAGGTA
The DNA here is from genome assembly GCF_964263255.1 of Lissotriton vulgaris. NCBI lineage: Eukaryota > Metazoa > Chordata > Amphibia > Caudata > Salamandridae > Lissotriton > Lissotriton vulgaris. The sequence goes on from NW_028248694.1 coordinate 51,595, forward strand.
TTCATCTTGTAACAGCGGGAAAAAAAAACACAATCAAAATGATTGTGTTTAAAAAACCCATACAACATAAGAAATCTGAATTCAAAACTCCTTAAAATTAACTTACTTTCCATAACGTCGAAGGATGTCCTATGAACAGCATACACTCTGTTGTGCTATTAATATTTTCAGCCCGCCACTTTCTGAAAGAAAACCTCCATCGTTTTGAAAAATATGTTACATACGATAAAAGACTTCTCACATTCTACCACATGTTTCCACTTGGCCAAATCATGTTGCAGCGATTTACAACTCTTGTAATTCTTGTAATCAAATCCCGTCATTTTCTATTTTCGCAACTTTCAAAAAGAAAACATTTAAGATTACTTTCACAATCCTGGACTACTAATATCTGACCCTTCTTGCTCACTCATGTTCTACTTTTCCTATGACACTGATTCTGCTTACTATGAAGAAGACTTACTTGCATCAGGTTTATATAGTTGGATTTTTAAAATGACATTATAATTAAAAGTTTTGGACCAATAATCTAGACAGCATTGCAGACTTACATTCCCTCTACTTCATGAACCTTTTGCAATTCCTCAGAGGAAATCCCGAGATTCTTTCCTTAAAATTTTGGTTTTAAAAACACCAGGTAAGAATTTTTAAGGTCAAACAGCAATTTTTTTTTTAAAAGTTACAACAGAATCGTTGCAGAATGACCAGCCGTTTCTAGACTTTAAATAAGCTGTGTAATGTCCTGATGTTGTTGAAGGACCATCGTGATAGATAATTGCTGCAGTTACAAAAGTCCATCCTGATATTGACAGCTGCGAAGCAACACATTTTTTTATTAAAGTTGTCAATTTTGATCCATCAGGCCTACATCGTTGGATCATTAAAATGACATACTGGCCATATCTTCGTATAAATAATGTTGACATCATTTCAGATTTACATTGGCTACACTCCATGTTGTGATCAGCTGCATTTACTAGCTTATTAAAGGAGACTGATTTACTGTCTGGCAAAGTTAAATATATAAATCTTTCTGAGTCTACACTAGTAGTACTTGATAATGTACAGTTCTCGCAGTCATGCTGCCATTGATAAGAAAGCCCAAACAGGTGATCTACATCTACACCCTCATCTTGCAATACATCAAGCATATACATTAAAAACTCCTGACAATCCTGCTGATTATTTTCAGAGAAGTCTGTTTGACCTGAACATTCATCTAACAGATAACGAACTTCAGACACACTTTCTACTTTTGTTCGATCAGTGCTACATTTCTCTAACACAGAATTCAACAAACAGCATAAACTTTGTTCCGAATTGAACACAATCTGTTCTTTTAAAGTTTCTAGTGAAAAGAGAACATTAACCACTACATTTGCATAGCAGTTGACACCAGAACTGTTTTCAAATTGAAAACCGACAACATCTTCAACAGAATCCGTTTTCTTTCTGCTTACAATTTTCGGTTCATCGACTTTTGGGCTTTTTGCTACAACCTCCCTACTATTACTGATATTTCTTCGTTTACGGCCTACCACACGTTTCTCAAACAAAGGATATTGAGGCAAATGTGGCGCATACTCTCTTCTTAACCTATTGTATTCCTTAACAAAATCTAGATCCGCACAAATGTTTGTGACATCACAATCAATCAAGTACAATCCCGATAAAGTTCTAACTCGTGACAATGCCACATATGCCATACCCTCCTTGAACACAGAACTGCCAATATTCACCAATGCACTATCTACACTTAAACCTTGCGATTTATGGATTGTCACCGCATATGCCAAGCAAACAGGAAACTGTTTTCGGCGAACATATAAGTCTTTAACAAGCAAAAACCTAGCAGAACAACGACCAATTAGCTGTACTTCCTCAATGCCATCAAATTTAATTTTTAGAAATTCAATACCATCTCTACTTCTGTATTTCTCAAAATCAACTACATTACCCATTGATCCATTTACCAGACCTCTTTCAACATGTAAATTCCTTCTCAAAATGATTCGGCAATTTAAACACACATTCAAAGTCTTTTCAAAACCCGCTGTTTTAGATATAGTCTTCTCTAATGAATCCAATTTTGATTTCAAATTCTCAGACAAAATAATTGTTGATCCCATATGCTATATTCTGTCAATAGCTTCAAGTTTCACAATCTCTTGCTTTTCTAAATTCAACATTTTGTTGTTGAAGATGGCACATTCTGCAAGAGTTGGCATCAAACATATTCCGGATTTCTTCTCAGTAATTTTCTGAAAAATATTCTCAGGCACAACGTCTTGTTCTGGATATAAATTTGACAGTAATCGTGCATTTAAAGCTTCTTTCCCATGCTTGGTCACTTTTCCAATTCTAATATCTTGTAGAATATTCTTGTAATCTTCATCCTTTGCCTGACGCATATTTTCATGCAGTTCAGCATAATTGAAGTTTAACCATATATTGACGTTGCCAATGCTCCCTAGGCACTTCCTGGTATCTTCATGCGTGAGTATTTTGAACACAGGTTGTCCTTTTACTGGTGTCAGCTGCAGAAGGTCTCCGAAAACAATGATGTGTTTGCCACCAAATAACACATCATACTCAGTTTTAAGAACTTCTTGCATTCTCAAATGCACAAAGGCAAGCATGACATTGGAAACCATGCTTACTTCGTCAATGATAAGAAGTTTCATTTTCCTCAAGACTCTTGAAACTTCACAACAAGCATCCCCAGATAACTTGTGGTATTGTAATTTGTTGTCATGCTCCACTGGCAGCATCAGTAGACGATGCAAAGTAATACCTTTAATGTTATGTGCTGCCAGTCCAGTAGGAGCGGTAACAACACAAGACAGCGATGACTCAGTCCTTTCCTGCAAATAACAAGAAATTGCTTTAATAAGGAAACTTTTTCCAGTTCCCGCTTCTCCACTCACGTACAGTCGGACAGGCTTCAACGACGTACATGAGCACTCTTTCTTCTCATGACTTAATCCATGATCAATTTGCTTGGTAACTTCGTCATATATTTTCCTCTGCTCAACGTTGAGTTGTTTTTCCAAGTCTTCTAAGTTAACCGCATCCTCCTGAGCATGTGCCATGGCTCTTTCCACTTCATTCATAGCAGTGGCAGCTTCATTTTCGATAATAGGTCCTCCTAGTGGATCCTGACTCAATGAAACAGAACTCTGACTGTCCTGAGAACTGTCTCTGGCAATCTCGGCTGCAATTGTTGCTTCCTGCTCAATTTCCAAAGTCAACATTTCTTGATATTTGGGAAAAGCAGGACATTCTATGGTCTCCTTAGCGGCAGTGGAAGAGTCTTCGTAACAAAGGAAATCTCCAAGCAGTTTCTCTTCTGCATGCCAAGGCTTGAAAAGTTGCAAAAGTGCTAAATAGAAAAACTTCTTTTTTTCTGGAGATTCGCCACTCAATTTTCGATGGTTTACTAATTGGCATTTTCTTTGCTTGACCAGACATCCCTCACTTCCAATTACAGCATACACTCCTTTCTCAATATCTTCTTTGATGTTCCTCTTGAATATGTAATTTTGTAGAACCTCATATAGACAAACATTCTCAAGGTGACTGCTTCGATTTGGATAATATGTATCCAACATGTTGGTCTTCAAAATGTCGGTACTGTTTGGCTCCTTTTCCGCCAAATACTCAATTTCCCGGACAGATTTTAGAACTCGATTTCGCGTTGCAGCAAGACCAAGACTCGCCCAAACGATACTCCTGGATTTGGCATAGAGACTTGCTGAAGACAACCGGTCAGAACATTCGTAAGCTCCGATTTCTCGATGCGACAACATCTTCAGACTGAAACTGTACAACTTCTTGCTGAGGCTCTTTTCATGGGAAATGTCCTCCCACATATCCTTCAATTCTGTCTTTTCTTTTTTGGTGATGTAAGATGTCACATACCGAGCCACAGCCATACAGTTGTCAGCCACAAACTGTATATCCATGTTAGCATTCCACATGGACAAAATCACTGGGTTGTAGTCGTTGATGTACTTGGACTCTTCGTTCCTTTTCAAATTGTATGTATTTTTGGGTGATTTCCTCGTCACATTATGTCGCAGCGAAGACATCAAACTGTTCACTCTTCCTTTAGAAATCACCGGTCGTGGAAAGTTGAAACGACATTTGGTGTAGAACTTGTCCTTGTTTCTGAATTTACGACGACAGTACTTTCCACAACGATGGCTTTGGAAACGTAGAACTTGTTCTCTTAGGCTTTTCTTCTCCGTTGCGTTTGGAACAGCACACGTAGAATACTGTTCTATGAAATTCATCACTAAGTCATCCGGATCTGTTCCAAATTTAGGTGCATCCTTGATCCACAGCAACATATGTATATGAGGAGCACCTCTTGCTTGGTACTCCTTTCTCCAGAAGAAATCCAACACCTCTCCAAGAGGTGGATTCTTCTTATTTGTGATGAAAGACATCATAGCTTCAAATCTATGATTGAAGTACCTGCATACATTCACTGGATCCAAAGAACACAGTTCTCCAGGTGTCTTGAATTCAATGTTTTCAATATTTCCATTTGCCTCTCGTAGAAATTCAAGTAAGTCTTCCCAGCCATACTCGGCACAGCTCAGAGCGAGGAACCATGTTGGAGTTCCTAAGTTCCTCAGCATACATTTTAAATCACCATGACGACGGTACCAGTACTCATTAGTACCACGCTGACACGCCATGAGATTAATTAGGTGAGAATCCAAAATACTGTCTTGGACATTGACTTTATGCATAAAGTCACTTGCCGAGATGTTTCGCATCTGTATACCACTTTTTAAGATGTGGTTCACTGCATATGACAGTCCAGACAGATCGCTTTCAAACAGGAGATGAAACAAATAGGGAATGCATTGTCGAAACCTAGCATCTTCTGCATACAATCGTAAAGTCCGGTATTCAGACGCAGGAATTTGATGAGGTCGCTCATCATATCTTCCTCCTTGACCTGTTGGAAATAGCTGTGGGAAACACTGAGCTTCCAAACTTTCCTCCCAAACACTAATGGGACTCCCTTTGGCTTGTTTCATTTGAAACAACTCAATTGCATTCCCCATGACTTCCTTGGAATGCAAAGGATGAACACTATAATGTTCATATATTTCTTCACTTTTAGAGGCCTCTACTTTCTCAATTTGGCCAGCACACAAATCGCTATCCTCTTCATCACTTACTTCCTCTTCTGCAACATATACATTCTTATAGTACTTATTATTTTTCTTCAAATACAATGTTGCCTTTTTGACTTTCCTAACATCCACTAAATCTTGCCATATTTTCTTATTCTTTGTCGGAACCCCATTAACCAAGATAACCAGAGGTTCCTCTTCCACTTTTTCTACTCCAATTGTGTTAATGTTTTTGTTCAAATCTAGAGGCAAATAAACAACTCTTCCCTTTAATCCTCTCTGTAAATCTGATAGAGGCAACTTCCCTGTCTTTGGCTCCATTCTTACAATAGCCTGAAAGGGATGGATACTTTGAATCAAAATAGATTCATAAGTATTTAAATCCTTCAATTCGGAAGGAACCTCAACCAATTCCAGATTATTATGAACCGCCCTAGCAGGCATCTGGTTTTGGTTTAATTTGTTACAACAACAAGTACACACACGTTGATCCGATCCCAAATCAAAATAATTTTCTACCATCAAGTATGTGGCAAAATCCTTCCATTCACTATTATTTTCCCTTTAACTTTTTGCATAACTTAATCTGATTCTTGTAATAAGTGCGTCGACAACACACACAAGTGAAATTAGGCCTCTCACTTGATTTCATCTGAAACGTGGCAATTTCCTTCTGAAATTTATCTGTACTAGAAACCTGTGCATTATCTTCAACATTACCCTCTACTTCTGGGTCAATTTGAACATTCTCATCTTTACTTCCAAAGTAACAAAACTCAATTTCTTCACAAATATTCTTGACATCTATTTCAGAACCATGCAAAAGAGCAGCACATAATTGTTTAAGCATAATTGCTGGACTCTTAGCATGATACAACATTCTCACTAATTTCCTCACTTTATTATGATGCACTGCTAGCATCCTGAAATGATGAAAAACACTCTGGCATACTCTCCTGGAAAGACAAGCCAGTGAATGACCACGCAAACCTGTCATTTGTCTCACTCTGCAAGGATCTAATTCTTGCAACAACTTCATTTTCTGCTTCAAACTTTTCTTATTAAATGTCCGTACAAAATCACAAAGCAAATTGATGGAATCCTGTCGCACACTGCAAATAGAACTACACTTCCAAATGTACACAGGACCCTTAGGACGTCTTCCTAAAACCTCATTACCTAATACCTCGTCTGTCTCTGTTGTCACAAGTTTTTCTTTTTCAACTGGACAACCATCCTTCACTTCATAAGCTCGACCACTGGTGTCAACTGCAAACAACAAATCATTATCCTGAAAATAACTCTCCTCATTAAAAAATGCCTCACAACTTGAACTCTGCATCCATTCTCCGGAAAAAACTTCACAAAAGTTACTACGATTTACTACTCTCTTCCATCTACTATTTGATTTGAAATCAGAAATTACCTTGTTTAGTTTCCTAATTCTATTGATTCCCAAAATAAATAACTTTCGCTTAATTTCGAAAGCATGATCAATAATTTTCTCTACATTTTTCTTCTTCTTATAAAATGCCACTTTCTGTTGGCCTTTCTTAATATTTTTTAATAAATTAACTATTATCCTGTTGCGGAACATTCGTTTTCGAATGTCCCTAAACTGTTGTTTCCTTCTACTATCATGCACAGAGTTATCTCTTGCTCTAGCAGTAACATTTTTGATTGGTCTTTCCTTTCCATTTAAATTGCTTTTCTTTTTCTGGACTGAAACATTTTTTGTTGAAATACTTTTTTTTACTACAAATATTTCTTATGAATGATTTCGTGCTCTTACCCGGAGCTTTCTTGGTGATTTCACAAGTTTATTGGGGAGAGGACTGCTGCAATAATAGATGATCTTGCTGTCTTTGACGTTTTCTAGCCTTTCTAATTCGATTCTTAGTTGGCATTTTTCAAATTTTGAAATGAACTGCAGTTGAATCTGTGGAAAAATATAATAAAAAATGTTATTAACCACTATTACCAAACAGTAAATGAATAACAGTCATCAAAAACTTAACACCCTACTTATTATTTAACATAGCAAATCTTTTGCACCACCACTGCGTCACAAAAGTGACACACAGTGGTACAAAACAGGCATACACCTATCAGAAATCTCTCCCTAACATTTTAAATGATTGATTCAGGATGACGATAAGGTGTGGCCTATCTAGAGATTTGTTTGGGCCCAGATCTTTGGACTGGGGTGAATGTGTGTCATTGATCCACATTCGGTCCATCACCTGTTTTGTTTGTTTGAGGTGAGGCCAACACATGGTTGCAGATGAGATTTTCGCTTGTTGAAGAAAACAAAGGAGATAATACATGTGAAGGCCTACCAATGAAGTAAGTCATGTCCACTTCACTCTTGAACAAAGGGCAGACCTCTTTTGAATCTGTGTTCACACCTAAACTTCATCTGCACAATGTCATTCATAAACTTAGGAAACACTAGTGATGTAATTGAAAAATGTGGAGTTTCTTTTCCTCATTTCAGAATTACATCACCTGTGTTTCCTCATTGACTTAAAATGTCCTTAATACACATGAAAGCGTTTTTTTGATTGCCCTTGTACCATTTTTGGGTCATTTTTAACATGGCTATGTTACTCCCATAATCAAAATCTAAATTTGCCAATCACAGGTGGGAGCGTATTTACAAGAAACTTGCCCCATGAAGAACGCTTTCCATTTAAAAAGGGAAAAATAACATCATAGACACTCAAATGCCTTATAAATATGGCCCAAACAACCTATGAAGCTCTAGCAGTACATATCCAGAAATGTAATTGATTTCCAAAATCGTTTTTAAAAACAACATATAAATCAATTGTATACCTACATTCAGTTGGAAATGACTGAAAATGTCCTTGAGACACATGAAAGCGTTTTTTTGATTGCCCTTGCACCATTTTTGGGACATTTTTAACATGGCTATGTAACTCCCATAATCAAAATCTAAATTTGCCAAGCACAGGTGGGAGCGTATTTACAAGAAACTTGCCCCATGAAGAACGCTTTCCATTTAAAAAGGGAAAAATAACATCATAGACACTCAAATGCCTTATACATATGGCCCAAACAACCTATGAAGCTCTAGCAGTACATATCCAGAAATGTAATTGATTTCAAAAAATCGTTTTTAAACACAGCATATAAATCAATTGTATACCTACATTCAAGAGGAAATGACTGAAAATGTCCTTGAGACACATGAAAGCGTTTTTTTGAATGCCCTTGCACCATTTTTGGGACATTTTTAACATGGCTATGTAACTCCCATAATCAAAATCTAAATTTGCCAAGCACAGGTGGGAGCGTATTTACAAGAAACTTGCCCCATGAAGAACGCTTTCCATTTAAAAAGGGAAAAATAACATCATAGACACTCAAATGCCTTATAAATATGACCCAAACAACCTATGAAGCTCTAGCAGTACATATCCAGAAATGTAATTGATTTCAAAAAATCGTTTTTAAACACAGCATATAAATCAATTGTATACCTACATTCAAGAGGAAATGACTAAAAATGTCCTCAAGACACATGAAAGCGTTTTTTTGAATGCCCTTGCACCATTTTAGGGACATTTTTAACATGGCTATGTAACTTCCATAATCAAAATCTAAATTTACCAAGCACAGGTGGGAGCGTATTTACAAGAAACAAGCCCCATGAAGAAAGCTCTTCAATTAAAATGGGAACAATAACATCATAGACACTCAAATGCCTTATAAATATGGCCCAAACAACCTATGAAGCTCTAGCAGAACATATCCAGAAATGTAATTGTTTTCAAAAATCGTTTTTAAACACAACATATCTGTTTCAGCTTACATGAGAGACCATGGAATGGGCTCCATGTACAACAATAACTTGTGTTACTGCATCCCAGATTGCTACACAGAATATGCAATTACAATTTCTCAAAGAAACAAAATCTATTTGTATATCACTTGAGACAAAGCCACATTTTAAAAACACAGCTTTCTTCATCATTTTCTCCTTAAATCATACTATTCTCTATCTAAATTAAATAAATCTTTTCTCACCTTAGCAAATACTTTTTGAGTTTCAAAACAGTCTCAAAAATACACCAAATTGTCTTCAGCAGAACAAAGAGGATGCACTCCAGAGGCTGCAGCTATAGAAAGCACAGAAATGCTGATATTCATTACACATATCTCTCATATTAGCCAATCATAACTCTTCCCTCGCTTTTTTCAAATCAAAAAACCTTCCCCCCTCTGCCCTCTCTGCCTTTTTTGCCTAGCAACCACCTCCTGAAAGACCTCTCATGTTTGCAAGTTCACACAACAATGTTTCAATTGAACTCTGAACTCTCAGTGCACCTGCGTATCCAGTGCAATCTTTCATTAAATGTTTTTTCCTTGACCATTCAAATTACATCTTTCAAAGAACACATCCATGCACCCTAACTTTATGTTTTCAGAAATGGAAATGCACCAATCACTGCTAATGAATCATTAGCACTGGAAATCCACAGTTTTTTTTCTTTACAAACTCCTACTGTTTCAACTGCCCTTTCATTACCACACTTCATCTGACTGCAGCACAACCTTCTCCCACCATGTTTAATGTCTGGATTGTTGGACATAGTTACATCTACTGGGCTCAAAGGTATGCTGAGAACAGAAATTTACCTAACCTCAATTTACAAGATGTGGAAATTAAGTGGTTGGGCCAAAGAGGATTAAAATGTCACCAATTGATACCATTGGTGAAAACCTTTATGCATTTGCCAAAACCTGACCTGTTAATTGTGCACTGTGGAGGTAATGATTAGGGCACTTTGACTGGGGTAGGTCTGGAAATGCTTTTAAAGGACACCTTTGAGCAATTAATGGCACTTTTTCCTCAAACTGCCTTGGTATATTCCAATATATGCCAAAGACAGAAATGGAGGTGGTCCAACCAATTTTGTCCACCAATTGAGAAGTCGAGGAAGCATGTAAACAAATCTGTTTCAGCTTACATGAGAGACCATGGAATGAGCTCCTTGTACAACAATAACTTGCATTACTACATGCAAGATATCTACAGAGGAGATGGAGTTCACTTCTCAGATGAGGGCAACAGAATTTTCACTTTGAATTTAAGACTGTGCATTGGTACCTACGTATAAGTACCAAAATGTACCATAAACCCAAAAGCTCTTCTCAGAGCTCCCCTACATCTGATCACTCACAATTATTATTTTTCTCTAACTTTTTTCTCTAATTTTCAACAAACTACGCTCAAAGAGCGCTACCCGGTACGCGAACTGGAAGCTAACCGCGCAAAATTTCAAAAAAAAAAGTTTTTTTCCCGCACATATGGTCCTCCTCAGCCACCCTCAGAAAACCTAGGGGGTCAAGATACATCTACCGTGCCCCCTTCTACCCATTCTGAACATTATTTGCCCTCCATCTTGTATCTTGATTCGACCGAAACACAAAATGGTGGACTCCCGTAACGCTGCTGGTTCGCGGACCGGGACGCATACCGGAAGCGGTCCAATAAAAAAGGTGGGAAAGTAATTTACAGAAAAACGACTGCAGACACTCTCACCAAATATACATTAGCTCATACTACATAACAATCCCTTTCATTTTCACAAATTTGATTGAAATTCCATTTAGCCATTAAGCCTGTAGACCTCTCTAAATACCGTGAGGTAAATTACTTCACAAAACACATCTGAAGTGTTGGAATTGACAACCAATGAAAATGTTACTTTCATTTTCTACTTTTATTACCTGACATTTTATTGGTTATATACCTGAATATATATAAAGGAAGAGAAGAAAACACAGCCATTTTGACTGCTACTTCTTGTTGTACATTACATTTGAATAGTTACTAAACACTTCAACTTGTTTGTGAAGGTAAGTTGTTATTTTTAAAACTGAAGTATATTGTGCACTCTAACTTAATGTGGTAGACTTTTTCTGATAGTTATATACTATCCCTGTGTAGTAGTTATAGATTTAGATAGACTTCTCTGTTATAGTTATGGATAGAGTTAGGCTTCTCTTGGTTAAATCACATACACTTTTTTATAGTCCTACTTCCACTCTGATACTATACACTGCCAAAAGATAAATTCACTGATAAAAACTGCCTATCTAAAATTAATCCCAACAGTGCCCTATCTCTAGTAATATATATTTTTTTAATCCAAATTTCAGGCAAAATGGAAGGCGAGCAGCAAGTTCAATTTAAAATTGTACTGGAAGAGAGCAGCCAAGGAAACATTGATGAATTTATGGATGAAAGTAGGAGCCAGGAACTACTTCAATGTGTGGAAGCAGTGGATAACCTGCTTAAAAATGAGGACATTTTACACCCTCATAGACTTCAAAATATATTCAATGACAAATATGAAATTTCTGACAATGAAATGTTAGAAAATTTAATAAATTATGAAACACAATCAAAATAAAAAAAAATAATTAAAAAATAAAGAAAAAAAAAATAATCAACAAAAACAACAAACAATTAACATACAGTATTTGAAAAGTCTATCATTCTTTTTTCCTTATAGTACGCTGCCCAGAACGCTTTCCGGTTCGCGGACTAGGCGCTCACCACGCAAAAAAAAAAAAAAAAATTTTTTTTTTTTGCCCTGCTGGGCCCTTTTAAAACCTCCACATAAAACCTAGGGGGTCAACGAGCATCTACTATGCCCCCTTATGGTAATTTCCCCCTTTGTTTTGGCCTCCTCTTGTCTCTCGATCCTACCGAGAGACAAGATGGCGGCCGCTCCGGACTGTTTAGAATGTTGACAGACACAGAAGAGCCAATCAGATTCGCATCGCAAAGTTCCGTTACGCAAAAAGTACGCGAACCGGAGCGCAGCCCGGAGCGCTGTTACAGATATATATCTTTTTTTGAACGTTAATTTCTCAAAATCCACTGAAGCACATATATTGAGACCTATCAAAGGCACATCGGGCTAACAGTCCCTACAATTTTGCCAAGTTTCGTGGAAATCCATTCAGCCGTTCGGGCTAAAAGTGAGGCCAACCGCCCTATGGAAATTAACATGGGAAAAACGCGTTTTGGGACCCCCCTTTTTTCTCGGCCTCCCCTTGACGAACACCCCCCAAATTTTCAGGGGCTGCTCAGAAACAAAATGTGCCATTTTCCTGAAAATTTCAGCCGATTCCGTCCACAAACGCCAAAGTTATTAGACATCGAATTTTCAAAAATCCCATAGGGAAAAAATCCTAACTATATATACCTACTGGCGACCGCCAGTAGGTAATATATATATATATATATATATATATATATATATATATATATATATATATATATATATATATATATATTCACTGAAAAAACCATAGGTTTCGGACATGTTATAGTTAGGAATTAGCATTTAACAGACCTTAGAAATTCACTGAAAAAAACATAGGTTTTAGGGGTGTTATAGTTAGCTGGACATTTCACTAGTACAAAACCATTGAAATTCCTCCATTATAGTCAGTTGTACTAACTATAACTCGCGCGCCCGCAATCCACTGATGATGATGTCACATATTACATCATTCATGACATGGTCAGTGACATCACTGATGACATCACTGATGACATCTCAAATGATTTTTTTTTTTTAACTTATGGCCTTGTGGACCCCATCCCCCCGGACCGGGCTTTCGATTTTTTTTCACTTTTGGGAAGGGGGGGCCGCGTGGCCCCCCTTCCGGGCCACTTGTAGCCCCGGGGACCCCATCCCCCGGGGCTGGCCCTCTTTGTTGGGGACCGTGGGGGGTCCCCAATCCCCCCATGGCCCCAGCCGGCTCCCCGCGTCCTGCGGGAGTCGGCATTGCTTTTCCACATGGGGGGCAACTAACATGCTGCTCCCCATGTGGAAAAGCAATCTGCTTTGCTTCATTGAAGCGAGACCAGGTTTCCCTGCTCTCACTTCAATGAAACAAAGCAGTTTGCAATGACAGGGTGGGAGCCGAGAGGCTCCCACCCAGTCATTGCAAACTACAGTGTCCCAGGGGTGGGCACCCCGGGACACTGCAGGTCCCCAGGGCCATCAATAGCTCCAGGAGGAGGGTCGCACAGCCCCCCTCCCATATTTTACAAAGCCCCGGGGGGGTGGTGGTCCCCGGGGCTTGGGGGCTTGAGCCCCCCACACAGGGTATTTATTCATTAAAAAAAGCCCGGGGTGGCGGTCCCCAGGGCTGTGGGGGGGCCATGTGACCCCCACAATTATTCATACTTTGCCCCAGGGGGCAGTCCCCGGGGCAGAGTGGGGGGGATTGGGCCACCCCACACTTTATTTTTCACATGCCCCTGGGACTTGGCCCCCCAGGGGCTAATTAGCATCGAAGCGTGGGAGCCTGCACTTCTTTTTTTTTTATCAGCAGGATCTGTGCAACCCAACATTTTTGGGGGGGCCTTGGGGGTCCTTGTGGGACCCCTTGAGCAGGCCTAGGGGTCAGGGTGTTTCTACCCTGCCACCTTTTCGCGTTTTCACATTTTTTCTTAGGTTTCTTCGCTGCCAACACTTCCTGATTTGGAGTGTTGAAAGCCAATTAGCATACAGCTCATGCTCGGCAGGGTGCGCGGATACTGCGCAGCCATAGATATATATATGTGATTTTAATTGTGATTTTCTCAGGACTGTATCTGCGACTAAAGGTTCCTATGGGAAATTGCATGGGGAAAACATGTTTTGGGACCCCCCTTTTTTCTCGCCCCCCGCTTGACGAATCACCCCGAAACTTTCAAGATAGGAGCGGACCGGAGCGCCCCACCAGTTTTGAAAATATATAGGGGTGGAGCCTAACGCACACGAACATTTAGGCGCAGGACTGAAACGAACATTTGTAACGATGAAAGCCTCCTGTGAACTTGGGCGCTGAAGAAGGCATGGATATGCCGAAATGCATCCGCCGCTATTATCATCGCAATTAAAGAAGCTTCCCCCAGTGTTCACCTCGTGTGGTCTCTACTCTTTTTGAAAGGAAGGAGCTGCTTGGCATATATACCACCAGTCCCAGAGAGCATTGCTTCAGGTTTTACACCTGTGCATAATTACTGAGGGTATTTACTGGTGCCTGCAGCTTGCCGTCATGTCACATGTGCTGCCACTGAAGAGGGCGTTGGCCCGAAACGCGTCTGGCAGGAAAGGGACTCTGTTCGCAGCTCGCGCCCTTGCGTAGGCATCAATTCATACCTGTAAGTGCATCCCCACCTAGCGGCAACTTTTTCTTTCCATTTTTGCCGGCCTGCCCGGTCGCGGGGTTGCACTACCGCTTACAACTGCGGGTCCACAGCTGCCTTATTTGGGAAGCTTTCTGTAGTACAGAAGGTGCCTTTACTTGCGGGGTGCTTGCGGGGACATTGGCAATCCCTGTAATACTTTTTTTGCATGCGAATGGCGGCGGTGACCCACTTGGGTTTTACGAACCACCAGTCCCAGAGAGCATTGCTTCAGGTTTTACACCTGTGCATAATTACTGAGGGTATTTACTGGTGCCTGCAGCCTGCCGTCATGTCACATGTGCTGCCACTGAAGAGGGCGTTGGCCCGAAACGCCTCTAGCAGGAAAGGGACTCTGTTCGCTGCTCGCGCCCTTGCGTAGGCATCAATTCCTACCTGTAAGTGCATCCCCACCTAGCGGCAACTTTTTCTTTCCATATATATATATATATATGCATTTTTAGGCTAACTCTGCATTGGGGCCATCCACACAATGAGGTATCATTTTTATTTGGATACCAAAAGGCACATTTGGTGGTAGGATACATAGAAGGATGTGAATTAGCCAACAAAGATACCTTCTCGTATTTTGGAATAACCTTTGAGAGACAACTATCCTGGTCCAACATTATCAAGACTAGGGGCCTAGCACTGGAAAAAAAGCATAATAGCACTTAGTTCCTTTACAATGAAACTGGGTGCAAAGCCCCTTGAGATGATCAAAATAGTTTAATTTGCAAAATCAATATCAGTGGCAACTTATGGGGCAGAAATATGGGAATACACTGACGCCCATTCTCTCCTGACTATTGAAAATTCTTTTTGGGAAAGACTCATTGGCCTTCCAGCCAGCTGTTCCAATTTTTTATGTCATGCCGAGCTGGATGTCCCTTATATTGATGACATAATTAGGCTGGCACCCATATTGTTATAGCACTCCATCTGGAGAAGAGCTTCAGTGAACCTTAC
Source organism: Lissotriton vulgaris (assembly GCF_964263255.1). NCBI lineage: Eukaryota > Metazoa > Chordata > Amphibia > Caudata > Salamandridae > Lissotriton > Lissotriton vulgaris. The sequence goes on from NW_028248694.1 coordinate 66,943, forward strand.
ACAGAGACTAATAGAATACTGCCTCACCTTGGAACACACACTAAGGATTCTGTGGTTATTATACATTAAAAAAAGCCTCACCTCTCAGAGTTTGGGTCGATTATGTACACTCCCTTCAACCTCCATTAGTTTAAAAAAAAGAAATAAAAGCATTATTTTTTAACCACAGGGCATTCGAGCATCCTAATTTAAACTGCTCGAAACCGTTTGTAAAATTATGCTTATACTTGGAGAGCCCAATTGAACAGGAAGGCACCCCGGGATTTCTATTTGAGGAATGCTGGGTGGGTGGACGTTTGTGGCTTCACGCTGATTCCAGAACTTTCCATCACAGAAATGTGAGGAAAATATGTGTCTTTTTACAATGTTTGAGGTGTGAAAGTGATTCTGGGTATTAGAACCTGATGAAAGCCACACAGTTCACCCCATCCTGGATTCCCATGAATATCTAGTTTTCAAAAATGTATAGGTTTGCTAGGTTTCCCTATGTGCTAGCTGAGCGTGGGTCCAAAATCCACAGCTAGGCATATTGCAAAAAAAGGGTCAGCTTTCACTGGAGACTTAGGGGAACACAAAATAGCAGAACAAGTGTTATTACCAATTGACTTTCTTTGCATTTCTGCCTTCCAAATATAAGACAATTCACATGCTTGTACGGGTACCCATCATTTTACGTTTTTGGGTACCTATTTTCCACTGTGTATTTTACCAAATTAATTACTATATACCAGGTACAGAATGAAAAAACATTGTAAAAGTAGCTCAGTTACTGGCTCTGGGTTCCTCAGATTCTTGATGAACCTACAATTCCTTAATATACCCGCAACCAAAAGGGTCCAGTGGACGTAACGGTATATTGCTTTCAAAAACCTGCTATACTTTGAAGAAGTTACATGCAAAAATGTTGGCACAAATGGCTGATTTGTTCAACTCAATTTCAATATTTTTTATTTTCAACTGTCAATTTCTATAAAATAAACCTTGAAGCATCTACATAAATGGCCCCTCCTAAATTCAGAATTTTGCCTACTTTTCAGAAATGTAAACCTTTCTGGGATCCATTATTGCGTTCACACTCATTTCTACCACTAACTGGAAGGAGATTGAAAGCACAAAAAAATAGCAAAAATAGGTTGTCATAGTAAAATGCCGGAACTGTGTAGAAAATTTTGGTTTTCTGACAAAAGTCTGCCTGTCCCTGAAATCTGAATAGATGGTGATTTCAGAACCACAAACCCTTTGTTGATACCATTTGCAGGGGGAAAAACAGATGCCTTCTTCTGTAGCACTTTTTCCCATATTTTTAACAAACAAAAAATAATTGTCGTATTTTGGATAACTTCTGGGTCCCCTCCAGGGGAATCCACAAACCCTGGGTACCTTTAGAATCCTCATGGAGTTGGAAAAAAAGAACGAAATTGGACGTGGATACCCTTTGTGGACAAAAGGTTACAGGGGCCTAACTGCGAACTATTCCAAATAGCCAAAAAAAGGTTTAGCAGGGGGGCTACCAGCGAAGGGGTTAAGTCCCTGCCTCCAAAGTTTTCTATAGGAGTGTGTTGCAGTACCAGTGAGTGGCCATGTATTGTGCTGGATATACACCAAGGCTGGGCTGGAGTACTTATACATGTGTTTTGGGACATTTTGCTGTAGTAACTTCAGAAGTGTAAATTGTGAATAGCAATGTGGTTACTTTTTTGGAAGTGGGTGTTTGCATTTGTATATCTCTTCCTAAACTCCTCCTTACCCTTCCCAAAACTCCTCCAATTTAGGTGTATGAATTCCCCATTTTCAACAACTCCCATTTACACCTCACACATTTATTCATAAGACGTGTATCTATGTATATGGAGGCGTCCACACATGTGGAGAAGTTCTACACACAGAAAAGACAGAAGTAGGCCATAGGTTAGTGAATAGCAGTTTGTAGCATGTGAGTATTAACCTAGTGCAACTTCACATACTACAAAATGCAGTTGTGCATACATTCAATTGTCTTTTATCAATTCCAATATGGCTGCCAATAAAGTAAGTGGAGTGTGTAGGGAGCTCTCACCTAGTCAAATAAAATCAGTGTAAATTCTGTCATCCTCTTTTACTTTATTCCCACCTTCTCCCACAAATTTCCATTTCTTAGCTTCCTACTTCGCTCATTCAGTTTTGCCACCTGCTAAAGAGCTTATATAACATATACTCTCTATCAGGGTCAGATTGGTATCACAATTAGGCCTAGCACTCTTAAAAAAAGTGGCCCACATACCCGGATCATGAAACACAAATTGATTAGTCTTATTGGGCACATGTTTATAGAAATGTTTGGTCATTTTGACATTTTATAGCTTACAGAGCCAGTAGCGTGGGTAAAAACTAGAAGCACTGACTTTTGGTGAGGCGGGCACGGTGAAATATAATGGTCCAAGAGCAACAACATCTGATCTGATGGGTATCTTAATAGCTTGGTCTGTACAAACATGACAAAAATCACAAGAATCAGTATTTTTTCCCACTAATCAGTATGAATTTTAAATAGTAAATGTAAGGCAAATTCACTTTATATTGTTATCTAAAGGTGCCTTAATGATCTATGACTGATCGTCAAATTAGCAAAGGCAGAAAAGCCATGTTAAAAGGGAATAAGGTTTTTATTATATATAAAGATTCGTCTTTAATTATCATGCTCTGGTGTTTGCAGAATTTTAAAACATGAACAACGGGTGTGTATTTTTTAAAAAGCTTTTGTACCCTCACCCCCAATCCCAGCCTGCTATCGCCGCAGGGCTATGGCCTGGCAGAGGTGGGGGGGAGAAGGGAGTGGGAAGTGGCCTCCCTGGGGCCCAGTTGTTGCTCTGGCTGTAGGGTTATTCAGGACTGAGGTCCAGTTCAACTGATGATCCAAGAAGACGCCCAGGTAGGCGAAAGAGGTACATGTAGGCACCCTGGTGCCATTTACCCTAAAGGCGTACTGTTTTTTTGCTCCTTTCCCCACCTGCATCACGTAAGATTTTGTGTTATTTATGGATAGGTCACGACTAGCCATAAATCCGTGAAAGGCGTCAAGTATTGTTTGTAGCCCTTTCGGGGTGCAGGCTAGGAGGACAGCGTCGTCCGCATACAGCAAGACTGGCAATCCCTGACGACCCACGTGTGGGTAATCCGCCCCTGTATCAACCAATGTTTCCTCAAGGTCATCTATATAAAGATCAAAAAGAAAGGGGGCCAGGATGCACCCTTGCCTGACTCCCCGACTGGTACTAAAATTTCTTGTTACCTTGAGATCCATGGTGTATCGAACGTTTGCCTTTGTGTCTCTGTATAAATCTTTTAGGAAGTTCACCAGATGTTGCTCTACCCCCATGGCCTCCATGGATTGCCACAACTTTCCCCGGTTGACACAGTCAAAGGCCGAGGAAAGGTCCATGAATGCCATGTGGATAGTCCCAGGACGTGAAATGGTGTACTTGCCCAAAATCAGATAGAGGTTTAGGCATTGGACCAAGGTTGAGTGCCCTTTGCGGAACCCGTACTGGATGTCAGAAATTATCTCTTTCTCCTCCGCCCAGGTAGTGAGCCTTTTTAATATAACGCCCCCTAGAACTTTTACAATAGAATCAATTAGGGAGTTAGGCCTATAATTTAAGGTACTATTTCGATCTCCCTTCTTGAATATGGGTACAATTGTTGATAATCCCCAGGAGGTAAGACAGCCCTTTTCCGCTGCGGCGTTTCCCACTGCTGTCAGAATTGGGGCCCAGAATAAAGGGCTAGATTTAAATAAGTCAGGGGGGATGCCGTCTGGACCTGGGGCCTTCTTATTTGAGAGGTTATTGATTCCCTCCGTCATTTCCACAACTAAGAACACCACAGAGGCCAACCCCAGCACCTCTTTTGGTTGGGCTGGACATATAACGGTATCCTTAAAGATTGTGGTAAAATGTGACACCCAATCATCCTCAGTGATGTTTGACCCCACTTCTTTAACCCCTGACGTTAATAAAGGCGAGCGGTTAATTGTGGACCAGAATCTTGAGCTGCTTGCTAGGGTCAAAAGGTCTAAAAGCTCCTGCCAAAGTGCAATTTTCAACTCCTTTTTCCTATTAGCCAGCGCACTTTTATAAGTTGATTGAAGTGTACGGATCATGGATCTATCCCTGGGATTTGTTTTAAGGGCCTTCTTCAAGACTCTGGCTGCTTTAGAGCATTTGTGGCAGAACCATTTAGGATCTCCGGAAAAGGTTTTTCCCCCCGGAGCCTGTAACATTATTCCTACATGAAGTGCAATACTGTCAAAGGCTTCAAGGACTGCTTCGCCCATGGGATCAGTGCTAAGGCAGGTTAAAAATTCAGCAGCGCAGTCCTTTTTGAGACTATCAAGGAAGAGGGGCGGTATGACCTGGTTCCATTTAATGCGTCGCCCTCCGTTTATAGGTTGCAGCATATTTCCTCCTACGGCTTTATCCTTTTTTTCAGAAAGTTCCCTCCTAGCAACCCACAGACTGGATTGTGATCGCTGTGCGCTCGGTATTATACCGAAGGCCAAGATGAAGCTCATAATAGTTCTAGAAACTAGAATAAAATCTATAAAGGTCCCTAGGCTTCTACCCTTAAAAGTGGGTTCCTTTTGTGTGGATAATGGTGGTGCAATGCTCATGGTAAACAAAAGGTCGTGCTCATCTAGCATGAGGTTCAGCGCATTTCCTTGTTTTGTATGTTCAAAGTGTAACCCAGTTATCATGTGGCAACCCATGGTCGCTAAAGTATTTAACATAGGGTCGCCGCAAGGGTGTACATTGAAATCGCCTGCAAGTAGTAGGTTCCTTCTTTTTGGTCCACGACACTGAGTTATAAAATTATGCAGTTCGGTAATCCTACATCCCTCGCCCTGGTTACTTGCGTTGTAATAGTTTATCACACACAGGCTGTTGTCTTCTTTCCCCAAGATAATGGCCTGGATGTTTCTCTTACCTGAGGAAAAGACCCTTATGCTGCATCTTAGTGCCAGGGAGGTAAAGATGACCAATCCTCCCAATGCACGACCACTGTTTGAGTTTAGTGCTGGAACACTAAATGATTTATAACCCTCCAGTGGAGTATTGCAGTTGGTGACCCATGTCTCTTGGACACAGATAATAGAGTGTTGGCTTACAAACTGCACCCATAAGGGGTCTAAAACCTTTCCTGACAGCCTAGCAACATTCCATGAGTTAAATTCTGAGTTAACATCTATGTTCACAGGAACAGGCTTTCTAGGTGAATCAAATTGAGTTGTTCAAAAGTGATTAACCTCACAGGAACCTTCTTCTACTAGTGGTACCGTCTTATTAGGGATAACAACTACTGGATTATTAGAGCCTCTCACCGAACTAACCAGGGGTAAGGGATATACAGGCAAAGTGCTAGGACCATTAAGAGGGGGGTAGCTAGTTAGATTACCACACAGTCAATCGCAGTCATTGAGGCCCGAGAGAGCATCAAATCTGTTTGTGACCTCTAAATGTGAGAGATATCCTGGTCCACCACTCATCTGAACTCCATTGGACCTTAGAGGTATTGTGTCCCACCCATCTGGTCCTCTAGGGTAAGGTAATTTGTTAGCGAACATCCTGTTCCTGTTGTTAAAGGCACCCTGCTGCCCTGGCCTATAAAAAGACCCAAGGGGCAATATTTCTATACCCTGTCCCCTCAGCGAAGTACCTCCCTCTGCTTCTCTAAGTATCCTTTCCACTGGTACCGAACTGTTAAAGTTTATCACTATACAGTCTCCATCTCTAGTTTTCCTAGAATATCCCAGCCACGCTACTCGTCGGGCCATAATTATGTTGTGTCCTACCATATGGCCTCCTACTGTGTTTCGGGATAGCCAGTGTGTAACCTTATTTTTAATCTGGGAAAAGTCCTCTCTTTCTCCTTGGCGGAGGGGGGGAACATTTCCCAGAACTATCACTAAAGGGGTACTTTGTGAGGGCAGGTCAAGGATAGCTCGATTACCCACACCCTGGGCCAACTTATTAGTCTGTATGGATCCATTTATCAGTAAGGCTGATTGTGTGCCCTCATCCTGATGTGTCTGGGGCTGCGACTTCCCTCCGTGCCCTGAGGTCTGGCCTTTATGTCCTCTGATCTAGTAATCCCGTTAATCAAAGTCCCTCTCTCTGTTGACTTTGCAGGTTGACTGGGAGTGGGTGCGGGGGGTTGGTTAGTATCAATCCGTTTGCTTCGTTGTGAAGCTTGTCCCCCCACCATCTTGTTGTCTACTAGGGAGTGTAGCAGCTTGGTGTTATCTAATGTGACCTGTTGTAACTTGCTTAGGTTTTCATTAATTATTTTCAGTCTCTCGATGAGGGGGAGCATTAAGGACTTTACAATCTGTTCCACCTGCCCTATCAGCCCACCATCTCCCTGTGCGGTCATTGGCATTCTTTTCAGCGACTGATGTTGGGCTTTTATAGATGGAAGGGGAACGCTCTTATTCTGGGCAGAAGCGACGGCCTTTGTACGCTTTCTTTTCCCTATTGGTTTGGTGCTTGTAGTTATCGTTTCAACAGTGGGCCATGCATGTATCTTCGTGGGGGGTGTCTTGCAAGGCCGACTTTCCTCATGAGTAGTGTTACTATCCTGTGTACTGTTCCCCAGGGTGATGATACTTTGTGTATCCGACCCTATACTAATCTCTGGCAATCCTAAGTCAACAAGACGTTGACTTAATCGGTTTTCAGGAGTTGTACAGCTCCTAATAGATCCCAGAGAGGATCGTTTGGAAAATATTTCTAATGAAAGCCGTTTTTGGTGTCTGCTATCTCCTGGTCAAGGGCGGCTGCTGCCCGGGTGATATAATTATCTAAAGTTCCGCTAAGGCTTCCGCCGGTGGATTTAGATGGTAGCTTTCCCACTTTATCTGATCGCGAGGACATGATTAATAATACAGCACGTGATTATGATAAAAACAGTTAACAAATATTTTAAACAGATATCGGCTCAGTCCTTTGCTAATCACAATAGTCTTAGTCGCCTACATTAATGGTCACACCAATTTTCAAGACCTTAGGGGGGTGGCCCGGCCCGGCCTCCTCTGGCCTCTGACGGCCGCAGACGGCCCCGGCCTTGTCCCAGGCTTCTCCCGGCGCGTCCCGAGCGCGTCCTCGCGGGACGAGGGACCAGGCAAGTCTTTATGTGCCTCCTGGCGTGTGGAAATTGTGCGTTCTGCCCCTGAGGATCCTGGGGGTTGTAGGCGTCGGTGGCAACAGCAGCGGTAGGACCGGCGGAGCCAAGCCCGACCGGTCGATCAGAGCAAGGGGCGGAGCAAAGCCCGGCCGTGTGAGGGGAAGCGGCGGGACCGACCAAACAGACCACCGTCCAGCCCCAGGTAATTTTGCAGCATCCAACACACAGCAAGAGACTCAGCACCAGGCGAGTCTTTATGCGCCTCCTGGCGTGTGGAAATTGTGCGTTCTGCCCCTGAGGATCCTGGGGGTTGTAGGCGTCGGTGGCAACAGCAGCGGTAGGGCCGGCGGAGCCAAGCCCGGCCGGTCGATCAGAGCAAGGGGCGGAGCAAAGCCCGGGCGCGTGAGGGGAAGCAGCGGGACCGACCAAACAGACCACCGTCCAGCCCCAGGTAATTTTGCAGCGTCCCACACACACCAAGGAACTCAGCAACAGGCAAGTCTTTATGCGCCTTCTGGCGCGTGGAAATTGTGCGTTCTGCCCCTGAGGATCCTGGGGGTTGTAGGAGTCAGTGGCAACAGCAGCGGTAGGACCGGCGGAGCCAAGCCCGGCCGGTCGATCAGAGCAAGGGGCGGAGCAAAGCCCGGCCGCGTGAGGGGAAGCGGCGGGACCGACCAAACAGACCACCGTCCAGCCCCAGATAATTTTGCAGCATCCAACAAACAGAGGATGTACTTCCCATGCTCCTGTCCTTCAAATGTTACAAATGCTTCCTTAGAGTGTTGATATTTAGCCTGTTTCTAAAGATCTTCTAGGTTTCTTTTCTGTCTAGGCAAGGGATGTAGATGATGAATGTAACTGTTATAATATTCTAGATACATTTGTAAACAGGATCTTTTCCTCTTCTTCTCTTGGAAATTATACAATATTTAGACAAAGAGTGTTTTGAAAATAGTAGTAGTCACTGTCAGTAGATCATCATACCACTGTGAATAACCAATTGAGAGACTTGCTGAAGAGAGAAAATGCAACATTCTAACAGAAGAAAGGAAGTAACGTACTATAAAAATTCTTGTTGGAAAGAGTTTCTCGGCTCGTTCACATGAATGGTGACCTGTTCTAAGTTTGTGTTGGTGCATGCCGTGCTGATTCCTGATTCTCTGGCTAGCAATACCTGCTGATCCTAAGAGAATTTCTAGAGACTTTGCACATCATTCGCCGATGGTGTTGCTCTCACTATTCCCTAACTGCCATGGGGTTAGCTTTTCAGACTAATTGCATGCTATGCATTAGTATTTTCTATTTTGTAGGTGAAAAATTGTTTCGCTGATGTTTTTCTCTCTCTCTCACTCCTCTTTACCTGATGTTCTGATGTTTAATGAATGAATTTAATTAATTATTGTGAATCTATTTTGTACTTAATAAACTGAATAATGACATTTTAATTTGTATTTTGTACTTGGCCATTCATTTTATGAATTAACAAGAAAACTAATAGAAAAGAATAGTGTTTGTCTTTATTATTGAGTTGCTGAGTTATATGGATAATGATTGTATTGACTGATGTTTCGCGTATTTCTTCATTGTAGGTCCTCTTGGGGATTAGCATTCCGTCTTTCCTTATTTAGGGCCCGATGTAGGTAATAGGGAAATACCGAATTCTAAATACCGATTTTTACCGATTCAGTATTTAGAAATCGGTATTTCAGATGTAGGTAAGAATTCAGTCAAAAATACAGAATTCTTAATATTCGCTATTACTGAATCGGTAAATGAGATTCGGTAATAACGAATACCTACCCATTCATTCCTATGGGCTTGGACGCCCATAGGAATGAATGTGAAGACACTCGGTATTACCGAATCGGTATTACCGGGAGGTATTTCAAGGGTGCCAGGGTGTCCAAAGGACACCCTGTTGCACCCCTGAAATGTGCATGTGTGCACATTTGGCACACATGCATGCCCTAAGGGCATGGATGTGTGCGACATGGCACTTCAAAAAAAGCAAGAAAGTGCTTTTTTTAAAGGAATTTGATAATTACCACCAACTTGAAGTCGGTGGTAATTACCGATTCCTTAAGACCCAAAAGCGCTCTTTTATGTGCTTTCTACATTGCATTTAAGGAATCGGTATTACCGATTCCTTAAATGCAAGGCCAATAAGGAATCGGTATTAAGGATTCGGTATTTACTGATTCCTTATTACCGATTCCTTCCCTACATCCCACATGGCTAAATACCGGTCGGTAACGGTGAAATTTACAGAATTTCACAGTTACCGACCGGTATTTGCCCACCTACATCTGGCCCCAAGTCCATTTTAGCTCTACCAAAGATTCATCGGAGGACCTTTGATATTGCTATTCGAGCGATAATGACTTATCATCATTAGATTTACGCTTCTGATTTTTATATAATGGTTGGTGTGGATCAGTGAGCAGACAAAAATCCCCAATGCTTCCGCTGCATCACTTCTCACTCCTCAAGCTGTCTGCCCCAATTGTCTCTGTAATTGAGTTTTACCCAATATTCGCTCACCCGTGATGGTGGCTGCCCCATAAGTGAACCTGCATTTTTTCATCCCATGCAACCACCCACCATCCACCACTATGTCCTGCCAAGTCTGATTGCCTGATGATCCCCTTGAAGGCTGTTTAAGGTGGTGACTCAGGGCACTGTTCTTACTGCCTCATGCACCTGGTCGCAGATGGGACTGCACAGACCCCTGCTATTAAATGGCCTCTGTGCATTTATGGATATGAGAAGCCTTTAGGCGTAACACTAATCTTCGAAACTCTTTGGTTCATACCTACTCTGATAGAGAAGAAAGCTTCCAAAGCACTATGTTCCAAACGAGAGCAATAGGGAACAATAAATGTGGATACTGCTAAGTGTGTGAACAATGCCTGGTTGACAAAAAGGTTGAGTATAAGGGCAATACCTATTTCTCCAAAGAACTGACTAACTGTAGAACAAAAATGTGGTTTACCTCCTGGTCTGCCCATGTGTCTTAGGCTATGTGGGTAAGATAGGACGAGAACTATGTTTTAGACTGACTGAGCATAAGTCGGCTATACGTACCCAAAAAGAGAATGCACCACTAACAGTAAATTCTTTTCTAAATAACCACAAATGTGAAGATTTCAAGTGGTTTATATTGGTAAAGATTCAACACAATAGACGCGGCAATTTCATCGAACGGACGCGTAAGCAGGAGCAGTGAAGTCCGTGCTGCGGGCGGACTCTCCTCCACAGCGCTAGCACCACCACAGGCTGCCGGTCCCCCCCGCCACCGCGACAGGAGAACTACGCGGTCGCCAAGCGGGGGGACTACAGCCCCCACCATTCCTTGCGGCTGACACCGCCCCCGACTGGTGACGCGCCCGGAAGGCGCAGAAAAGGAAGCGGCTCCATCTGGGGAGCGGGTAATTTCACCGAACGGATGCGTAAGCTGGGGCAGTGAAGTCCGTGCTGCGGGCGGACTCTCCTCCACAGTGCTAGCACCACCACAGGATTCCGGTCCCCCCGCCACCGCGACAGGAGAACTACGCGGTCGCCAAGCGGGGGGGCTACAGCCCCCACCATTCCTTGCGGCTGACCCCGCCCCCGACTGGTGACGCGCCCGGAAGGCGCAGAAAAGGAAGCGGCTCCATCTGGGGAGCGGGCAATTTCAGCGAACGGACGCGTAAGCTGGGGCAGTGAAGTCCGTGCTGCGGGCGGACTCTCCTCCACAGCGCTAGCACCACCACAGGCTGCCGGTCCCCCCCGCCCCCGCGACAGGAGAACTACGCGGTCGCCGAGCGGGGGGACTACAGCCCCCACCATTCCTTGCGGCTGACCCCGCCCCGACTGGTGACGCGCCGGAAGGCGCAGAAAAGGAAGCGGCTCCATTTGGGGAGCGGGTTATTTCACCGAACGGACGCGCAAGCAGGGGCAGTGAAGTCCGTGCTGTGGGTGGACTCTCCTCCACAGCGCCTGCACCACCACAGGCTGCCGGTCCCCCCCGCCACCACGACAGGAGAACTACGCGGTCGCCGAGCGGGGGGACCACAGCCCCCACCATTCCTTGCGGCTGACCCCGCCCCCGACTGGTGACGCGCCCGGAAGGCGCAGAAAAGGAAGCAGCTCCTTCCGCGTCACGGGACGCGCGGGGGCAGCGCCGGGGCAGCGCCGGACGAAGCCCGGACTAAGGGCGGGCCGTCTGTGGCCGTCCGGGGACGGCTTGGGACGGGACGGGTCACATCTCTAACATTCCCCCCAAAAAAAGGATTACCGACACCAGCAAAAACCGTAAGAGGAACTTATTATTGTATTGTGACTGTTTTACCTTAGGGGCAACACATTGTATTCTTGTAAAGACGATCTCTCCGTATACCCTAGCCACATGGGGAAACGAAAATCGATGGAGGGGGGGAACGGAGCTGGCAATGCATCAAAACTTTACAAGGGGAAGAGAGCATCTAAAAAGGCATGCCGAGTAGCAGATAGCGACGTTATGGATCGTATTGACTCCCTTGTGAATGAGTGTAGAGAAATCCTCGTTAACGATCAAATAGAGAACTTTGTGACCGATAATGGTGGGGACACTTTGAATCTATCAAATGCACCAAATGATCATCCTAAAATACCAGCCATGTTCAAGGCAAAAAGGAAATGTAAACCCAAGGAAAGTATGGCAAACCCTACTGAGGATTGTATAATTGCACCAAGTGAATCTATTAGCGCAGCAGGCAGGTCTACTCCCCCTGATTCCGAGAGTGAGACTGAGCCATTGGCCTCAGCCCCGCAGGTTCTTTTGGGAAACAGGTTTGCAGTTTTGGCTGAGGTCCACGAAGAACTTCCTTCTCACTCTAGCAATAATAGTAGCAGGGATAAGATACTGCCTATGGTTGGTTGGTTGATTGCTTTATTTCGATATGCATATATCATAAAAGCGATACAAAAAAGTTAAAACAGCATGTCGAAAAGAGTATGACTGTACAATAAGTAAAAACATTAAAACACGTTAGACCATCATAAATTAGTTAAAAGAAGATTAAATTGATACGGACAGTCTTCTAAGTCTAATCAACCAGGCCCATTTTAAAAACTTGGCAACGGCACAAACAATCGGGGGGGCTGTGTCAGTTAAAAGAATCCGAAGGGCAACAGAGTGCTGGCGAGTACCCAATTCTCTGCAGATAGGGCCGAGCCAGCGTGTTCTTGGTCGGCCGTAATCAGGGCATTCAAAGAGAAAATGTGGCACAGTCTCTGGTTTGTCAGGACAGAGAGCACAGTATCGTGAAGAGGGCTGGGAGTTATTCCACCTGGAACAGAGATCAGCCAAGGGTAACAGCCCCAGCCGAAATTTGATATACAGGGACCGATCCATGGCAATTGTTATTAGGTCCATGTATGGCTCGTAGGCAACAACATCTTTTATCATCAGAAAAGCTGCGGTGGCTTTGCAGTGGTGCTGATTACTGTTGCGCTTCATGCGGACCCACTCCCAGAACAGTCTTTTTAGGGTCTCCTTCGGGGGAGCGGAGTGGCTATCCCAACAAAAGTCCAAGCCTAGATCCCCTAGAAGGTGTTTGATGTTCTTCAGCCATTTGATTCTGTGCCATCCGTCGGAGTGCATCACCTCAGCGAGGCCGTCAGCGTAGGATTTTAGCTCCGGTACCCTCCACAGACGGGCCCAGAGCAAGAGGGGTCGAAGGCGAGCCTGGTCCCCTATTGCTTTACAGCCTGCATCCATGAGCACTGGGATAGTCGGACTACTTGATGGTATGGCAAGGAGGTCTTTAATGAATTTGTTTTCCGCCTTGCACAGTAGATCCACTTTACCCAAACCCCATAATTCGGCTCCATACAGTGACCCAGGGACCGCACGAGCTTTGTAAATATCAAGTAGAGGGGCAACACAATGTTTAGTTGAGTTGTTAAACTCTTTGAGAAGAGCCCCCCCCACCCTTTTATGGGTCAATACCATTTTGTTGATATGGGCGTTCCAGTTCATCACGTCGTTGAGTCGAATTCCCAAATAATCGAATTCTGCCACTCTTTCTAGGGGTATCGAATTCAAAATAGGGGGACGACCAAGCTTGCGGGGCGGGTGCAAAACCAAATACTTAGTCTTTTCCACATTGATGACAAGGCCCCTGGAGGTGCAGAAGTCCTGGAAGCGATTTAGCAATGTCTGGAGGCCTTGGGGTGTTTTAGAGATGAGGAGGGTGTCATCGGCGAACAGCAAGGTTGGAATTTTTACGCCTCCCAGAGTGGGAGCGTCTGCTGGTTCGCCGAGTAGGTGGTCTACCACCCCATTGATATAGAGGGAGAATAAGGTAGGAGCCAGGACACAGCCCTGCCTTACTCCCCTCTCGACCCTGATCTTGTCGGTCTTTTCCCCATTCAACCCCCATCTAACCTGAGCATAGGTGTTATTGTGCAGTTTGATAAGGAGGTTTAATAAATACCGGGGCATCCCTAGATTGTGTAACACCCTCCAGAGTTCCTCCCTGGGAACCAGGTCAAAGGCAGTCTTTAGGTCAATGAAGGCCAAATAAAGACTGCCTTTGCCTAGCTCCACCACCTTCCAGTGTAGTAGCAGGAGCCTAAATACCTGTTCGATGGTTCCGGTACCTGAGCGGAACCCAGCTTGCATGTCGGACAGGATGTGGTTTTCATCCACCCATTGCGTAATCCTCCCCAAAATCACTTTCCCCGCCAATTTCTGGGACGAATCTATTAGGCTTATAGGCCTATAGTTCCCAGGTAGGTCCCTACTGCCCTTCTTATAAATGGGGACCACCTCAGCACCTCTCCACGAATCTGGTACCGGACCTCCAGCGACAATTGCGTTGAGGAGTGTAGAAATTATTACCCCCCACTCTTCCGAGTATGCTCGAAGGAGATCACCTGGGAGGCCATCCGGGCCAGCTGCTTTAAGTGGGACCAGAGTTTTGATCTGTTTTGTGACCTCCAAAGCTGTAAAGGATTCCAGGACTTGGATCGGACTAGAGGGCGGGGTGACAAAGGGGTCATTTAGTGGACCTTCAATGGCAGAATAGAGTTTTTGGAAGTGGGAGAACCAAGTTTGGGCATTGATGGTACAGGGCCTCAAAGTGTCGTCAGGACGGTTCCTAAATCCCACCAGGTCCCAAAAGCGTTTTGCGTCTTTCCTTCGACTGGCGGACAGAAGGTCCTGCCAGAAGTTATCCTCCCACTCTATTTTGGCATTTTTTTGACAGAGTGCGTAGTGCCTCCTGGCCACCCTAGTCCTAGATGGTAATTTAGATTTTACTGCTTCAATGAGAAGTGACTTCGCCTCCCTGCACTTCTGATTGAACCAGCCCAATCTGCCTTGTGGGCTAGGTTTCCTTCTATTTGTATTAACTGGCACTACGAAAAGATCGCCAATGACCTGGGTTATAGTGCAGAACCTCAGGGTCACCTCCGACAACCCGTCCACCTGGATGTCCAAGTTTGTTAGGGCTGAGGCAAGAAGCTGCCTAATGGCAGAGGTTTTCTCCTCAGAGAGTGCTAACTTTGCCCACTTTAGCCGCCGACCACAGTTGGCAACCACTGACAGTTCCGGGGCGGGGTTACAGGGAGTTCTAGTCACGGGGCAGGACATCCACCTGTGAGACATGGTGAGAGAGAGAAGATTGTGATCACTCTCGACAGATGGTATAACCACCATGTCCTCCACCATGCTCCACAGATGAATGTCAAGGAGAAGGTAATCAATCCGTGACGTATGCCCTGGCCTATTGTAAGTGTGGACCCCGGCTTTGTCAGACCCGGTCCTGCCATTGGCGGCCCTCAAGCCAAACTCCATGGCTATCGAATTGATCTGGAGGGCCACTTCTGACCACCTTTTAATGGGATTCAGTTCAAGAGATGGGATCCCCCACCTGGCATCGAGTTCCTCTTGATCAGATAGGATTTCAAGGTCCAGGGGCTCAAAAGTGCAGTTAAAATCGCCCCCCACCAGGGTGCAGGACCTATAAGGTGATAAGCGGAGCTGGGCTTCTAAGCAGGATATTATTGGAGATTCTCTGCCCCCCTTTGTGCCTCGGGCATAAATGTTAAAAATATTTAAAATAACTCGGCCTTGGGAGTTTTTCAGCACTATGTTCAGGAGATCAGGGCATTTAGTGTCCTGCTCCACCACCCTGCAGTTGAGTTCTGAAGCCACCCAAATTAAGAGGCCACCCGAAGGGCGGCCCCTGCCGGTTGCACTAGGGGCTGCTGGCAGAAAGTGGGTGGAGTAACCTGCCTTATGCAGGGGCACCCCGCTCCAGGTTTCCTGGAACATGCATATGGAGTATTGCTCCACCAGCGAGTTCCAGTCAGGGAGCGCTAACTTCCTCTCGAGACCCGCCACATTCCAGCTGAAAACCCTAAACGAGGGGTCCGTCACAGCTGCAATGCTACGGTTCTCGACGGGGGGCAGCGTCTCCGCAGCCCCCACAACGGGAGGGTCAACCAGTAAGCCGGGAACTTCCCCGATTTCCCCTTGCTCTGGGGCATGCTTGTCGGTATCCTGGGATTGTAGTGCAATCGAGGGGCAGCAGGTTTTTGGGGAGGGGATGGGCTCAGCAACAGGGTTAAGGACCTCAAGATCATCCCCGAGAACGTCAAGGAGTCAGCAGCCCCAGAAGCCCCAGTTCTGCATCACTGGCGCTGGATAGAGATGCTGCGCGAAGACTCCCGGGGAGGGAAGGCCGTAGGCGATGTTTAGGGGAGGGGGCCCGACAGGGCATAGTGGGGTTGTCGAGAACGTTCTTGGGTAAAAGAAGGATAGGTCGACAACATCGACCCCCGTTCCAGCCGTACGGCCTTGGGAGCATATTGCGTGGGCAGCTCTTATATCTTGGAAATTAACCACCACGCAATCGCCCTCAAAGAGTTTTTTCCCGTGGCCGATCCAACTCACCCTGCGCACCCCAAGGATCAGGCCATCTACACCCACTGGAAGAGGTCTATTAGTTTTCATCCAGTGAATGACTTTGTTTTTCAGCGCCTGGGGTGTTTCCTGTTGGGATTCTTTTAAAAGGGGAACTTTGGTGAGGACAACCACATAAGGGTGACATTCAGGAGGGAGGTTTACCGGGGGGCACTTGCGTGGCGGGATATGCTCCGGGGCTGCTAGGGGAGGATTTTTTGGCAAAGAGGGGGTTTTAGACACCAGCGGTTTTTTGGGAGGGAAGGTTGGTTTAGTAGCCCTAGCGGCAGGTGCTGCTCCGATAATTTTATCAGGCGCAGCATTTGCCGAGAGGGCACTTAGGCCAGTCCCTTTCTTCTGTTGACTCTTTTGAGCAGGGTTCGGCACGGGTGCCGTTACTGCTGAGGGGGTAGTGCCGTGCACCTGAGCTACATGGGTGAGTTCACTGGTCGTCGACCGCTTCGCACCGGCCGAAGGGACAGAGGCAAGGGCTTTCCCTGAGGCCGGTGTTTTAGCCGGCAACGACGGCTGGACTCTAGTTGGTTGGCCAACAGGGGCCTCCCTAGCCACATTCCTATCTGGGATGAATTCAGAAGGTTTGGGTTGCACTTTCAGCAGGGTTTTCAAGGAGAAAAAGTTATCCCTAGTTGCCTGTTCAAAATTGTCAAGTCTAACCCCCAGGTTCCTAACTTGGTCAAGTAACGGGTTAAACAAGGATTTTAACAAATTCTCGAGAGACTCGAGAGGAGTGACCTGGTTAGCAAGAACCGGTGTAGCTGGGGGCAGGGGGAACGGTGTAGGGAACTCGACTGCATGCTGGGAGGGGCCTATAGACCCAAGGGGTTCCAACTCCCCGGTGCATTGGTGTGTAGTGCCCCTGTTTAGTTTTGTCCTAGAACGCTTATGGAGCATGGAATAATTCCCCCTCCTAGTGTTGATTCCCCTTTTCCTTTTCCTATGGACCCGCGGAGATGGGATCTGGGGAAGAGGTGATGTGTGAGGTAAGGGAACAATAGGAGCCGCAATAGACCTGTTGTCAAGAGGGCTGGCTATGTATGAGGGTGGGCCAGAAGCAGTAGCCTCGATACAGCAGCTACCTGTGGTGGGAAGTGATATGAGGCTTTCTATCCTGTCTAGTCCAGCCTCTAGTACTGCAATATGGTGCTCATCTGGTTGGGGTGAGATGGCGGGGGGGGTAGGCGGCGATAGAGCATGAGCCACAGTTCCCAAGGAGGAGCGCTTAGATGGAAGAAGGTCAAGCGAAAGGCGGCGTTCCGTCATTGCGATCTCCTTTTCAATGACGTTAGCCACCCGGGTGATGAATTTGTCCATTGTTCCAATCATCGTGGAACCCCCTATAGCACTAGCACTAGCTCCGCCACCCCTCAAGGCTTTACCGGATCTGGTGGACATGGTGGGTCCGGAGCCTGCAGTTAGACTCAAGGGGATAGGAGACGTGGAGGGCGTAGGAGAAAGGGGGGTGGCCCAGCCCAGCCTCAGACAGCCCCTGACTGCCACAGACTGCCCGCCCTTTGCTCGGGCTTCGCTCGGCGTCCCGCTCGCGTCCCGCGGGGCGCTTTGCAGCGCGTTAATCAGGGAGCGTTGCAGGCGGGGGGCGTGGCTGGTGGTGGGCGCGTCCGATTGCGCGCAGCTGTGTCAGCAGGGACTCCTGGATCTTTGAGTCCCTGCTACAGCGCCAACGCCGGTTTGGTGTTGCTCCCGGCGCCTTCTGAAGCCCAGCGCCTCCAAGTATCTCGGACCCTCCTTTGTCCGCGAAGCGGCACCCGCGAAGCGGGTGCGGCAAGGGGCAGCGGCAGGCAAAAATGCTTTGAACAGTCCCTGGCCGTGCAGGACGTGAGGACGGCTCCCTCAACACAGCGTCAAACACTTCCAGCTCCCAGGTAGGATCCCGGGGAGCTCTGGAGACACACGCCCTCTTCAGCTGGCCAGGCGGGGGGCGTGGCTGGTGGTGGGCGCGTCCGATTGCGCGCAGCTGTGTCAGCAGGGACTCCTGGATCTTTGAGTCCCTGCTACAGCGCCAACGCCGGTTTGGTGTTGCTCCCGGCGCCTTCTGAAGCCCAGCGCCTCCAAGTATCTCGGACCCTCCTTTGTCCGCGAAGCGGCACCCGCGAAGCGGGTGCGGCAAGGGGCAGCGGCAGGCAAAAATGCTTTGAACAGTCCCTGGCCGTGCAGGACGTGAGGACGGCTCCCTCAACACAGCGTCAAACACTTCCAGCTCCCAGGTAGGTCATTGATCGTAAATTTAACCTCTATGATCACTGACAAACGCGAAGGTGTACCAATACTAACAAGTAAAGTGGCTCTGCCAGTACGTAATGCATCTCAAACTCGTACTGACGTCGTAAGCAAAGCACCCCTTGTTAAAACCCCGAACCAATCTAATACCCAGAGGCAGGGGAATATAGCAGGATCAAACTCCGGGTGCCTAGCCACGAAACTGAGGAACACAGACCAGCCTCCCCGAGACCCTAGAGGAGGGGGGTGCGGCCAAATAAGAAGACAAACTATCAACGGGCCAGCTGGTCCCCATTTATACTCGGCCAAAATCTCTGAGGGTCTACCAACCTTAGGGCCAAATAACCTGGGTCCCAAACCAAGTAGCCTCTATAATAAAGTATACTCCTCTAAGAACAAAATATATATGACTAATGTTCCGAAATTAACGAATGGAAAGCCTGGCAATAGCGAGCCCCCGGATTCTCTTACCAACAAAGCCATCCATTGGATGCGCCATGTTAGAGGATGCCGTTCGGTGATTTGGGAGGATATTGTAGAGGCGAAGAGATTGAGTTCCCCAAATCTTGTAGGTGACTCTATAGAGCTAACTCTGAAATCCCCAACCCTTGCAGAAAACCTTTTCGCACTGGAGTTTAGAAGTAGCGCTCCATATCCTTCTCAGATCCAGCTAAGGAAAACATGCCCCCACACCTTGGTGTCCACCCCTGCAACCCCTGTAAGACTAGGTAGTAGGTTTAACTCTGGGCTAGACAATATTGACTGACAATCATTGGATTTACCGATAGAAGGTAGTGAGAATTGGATGGTAGCCAATGAAAGGGAGGGTATGCACAGACTGGTAAGAAACAAGCCGCCTAGTTCTGAAGTGTGTGATGTGACCTCCATAGCAAGTTCTAACCTTGAGCTGGACCCTGGGAGAGGGGTTGATACTGTTTCTAATCAACTTCAAGGTCTGCTAAAGGAAACGGAACAAGATTCGTCTTTGGTGAATCATGTAAACTCTTTATTGAAGCCCCCGGCTGGCATTGTGGATAATGTGGGAAAACTACTCTCATGGAACATTGCTGGGTTGGGTTCTAAACTGGACTCTGGCGATTGGTTTTTCTTTCTTAATTCTTATGATTTATGTATATTCCAGGAGACATGGTTATGCAACCCATCCTTTGCACAGGGATACTTGAATTACTCTGTGCCTGCACTAAAGGGTCCAAAGGGGAGACCTATGCGTGGTTTGACCATTTGGGTCCGTCAGACTCTAAAATTAGATGTCAAGGTAATAGATACCTCCCACAGAGACATACAACTAATCAGAATGAGCTCTGCCACTCTGGGGTCGCTTGATATCTACAATGTTTATGCAAGGAGCAATAAGGGTGGGAGGTCAGAGGTTTTAGCGGCCTTGGGTTCCCTACTTGATACTCATTCACAAGATAACAACATTGTCATTGCAGGTGATTTTAACCAAACATTTGAACCCTTAGCCATAGATGATGATTTTCTCGGGGACGAAGAAGATATGCAATGGGGAGTCCCCAAATTAGAGCTGAAATCAGTTGTACGCTGGACCGAGGATGTCATTAGTATGAATGCCTTATGCTATGAAAAAGGATTAAGAGCGTTAAATGGGAGGACCTTAAGTGACAAAAATGGGTCTAGTACATTTGACAACGGGCGCCATAAAAGCAGAATTGACTATGTTTTATGTAGCCTGAAATTATGGCCGTTGGTCTGTGACATGGAGGTTGTGTGGAGGAACGAGAGTGACCACAATCCTCTGTGTACAGAGCACAAATGGTGGATTCCCACCAACGAGCCCATAGGCTCTAATGTCCTTATTCCTCCCTTAATTGTCCCTACAAATGACATGCGCAGGTTAAGGTGGGTAAATGTAGCGACCAACCAGCAGGCCATTGCCAACATTAACTGTGAGGCAGATAAAGCAATACTAGCCCTAGAACACATCAATTCCTCTAGTTCTGGGTCGAGTACTGTGGTTGAAATTCATGATACTCTCTTTTGTGTAATCAAAAACCACTTTCTGAAGCCCGTAAAAGTCACCAGAGCGAGAGCCCCCAAACAAGCAAAATGGTTTAATGCCCATTGCAGGGAAGCACGACTGGCCCTAGGAGCTGCCATAAAAGGGAGACAGCCCATTGCTATTCAATCTGCTAGAAAGGAGTATAAAGCTAGTATAGCGAAGGCAAAGAAAGCCTGGGATGAGCATCACTGGTCTGAGCTAAAAGTAGCCTGTGATAGAAATGATTCTAGATTATTCTGGAGCATTGTCAAGTGGGGTAGTGAGGGGCAACCCGAGCCCCCAGGTAACAACGTTCCAGAAGAGGAGTGGGTAAAATACTTTAAAACACAGTATGCTGAGCCTAAACAGGTCCCCACATTAGTGGGTATAAGTCCAACCCACTTTAAAGATAAATCCTTTAGCTCAAAAGAGATCATGGCGGCCTTGAGCTCTGTGTCCAGTGGGCGCGCTCCCGGACTAGATGGAGTTCCAGCGGATGTCCTTATCAACGATAAGGAACGCTGGTGTAAGTACATCTACCTTCTTATTAACTCTATTGCCCAGGGTGCAGAGGTACCAACATCCTGGCAGGGTGCAGTAATATTATCAGTGTTTAAGAAGGGTGACCGATCACAGCCTGGCAATTGCAGGCCGATAAGCCTTATTGACACCATCCAAAAGGTAGTGGGGCGTGTGATTGTGAACAGGCTGCTTGACTGGGCAGAGGAGAACAGTGCTCTGTAATCTTTCCAAGCGGGATTCCATAGGTCCACAAGCACGGTGGACCAGGTTTTCCGCTTTACCTTGTTGCAATGGAGGACCGTGGTACTGGGCGGAGGCAGTTTATACGCAGCCTTTGTCGACTTGCGGGCTGCCTTCGACCTAGTGCCACGGTCCAAGCTGTGGTCAGTCCTCAAGACTATGGGTGTTCCTACAGAACTATTGTCACTGATAATAAGACTTCATGAAACAAACTTTGCTAGGATTCAGTGGGGGGGACATGGTAAGGTGACTGAGGACTTTCCGGTCGAGCGGGGCGTCCGACAAGGTTGCTCAATGGCACCCACCCTCTTTAGACTATTCATTAATGGCGTTGTAGCCCGTATGTTGTCTGCGAAGGTGAATGCTCCTTCACTATCTGGCATAAAAATGCCTATTTTAATGTTCGCAGACGACACGCTCATTCTATCAAAGACTCCAAGCGGTCTCCAGAACGCTTTGTCTATCTTTGATCTATTCTGTGAGGAGCATGGCCTGGAGGTCAATGTGGCCAAAACAAAACTTATGGTTTTCAACCCCCACCGTAGCTTTAAATCTAAATTTACTATGAATGGCCGCCCTCTAGAGATGGTGAATGCTTTCACATATTTGGGGATTCACATATCGAGTAAGAACAGATGGAGCCAGCCCATAGATCTTGCCACACTGAGACACAGTCAACTGTCAGGTGCTATCAGTTCAGAGCATAGAAAATCCCTGACTAAACCCGTAAAGCCTGCTCTCCAGGTATATGAAGCAAAGGCTCTTGGCTCCGCACTTTATGGTGCTGAGCTATGGGGGTTTGAGAAGGTAGCTGCACTTCAAACCTCGGAAAATAAGTTTTTCCGGGTAATAACTGGTGTACCTAAAAGTTCTCCCTTGTTGCCCCTGAGGTATGATCTGGGCAGAAAAGCGGTTACAGACTTGGTCAGGCTCCGACCGATTCTGTATTGGCGAAGGCTCTGGACGACCCCTGAGCTTTCCCACTATGCCGAGGGGTTCTGAGACATTATTAACCCCTTCCCTGCTCATAACGAGCTCAGCTCGTCATGAGGAGCTGAGCTCGTCATGAACAATGAGGTATTCAATTAATCAGCACAGGAGGAAAATGCCTCTAGCAGCCAAGGTGTTAAGCCAGATGTATTTCACAAAATTGAGTGGCTCAAATCACTCAGTGCAATTTTGACTGAGCTTGGTCTGAGTTCACTTTGGGTAGACCCAGCGGGAATGCCTTTTCCGACTAAAAGTCTTAAAAGAAATTTACTGGGAGAAGGTAGCCTTTAGGGGCTGGGGTAGCTCGAGTACAGGATCTATGGCTGGAACATTCCTAGAAGCTAAACTTTATCCCTGCCTGGAACCCTATTGGGACATCATAACGAGGCCTGGTGATAGAGAGCTCCTTTTCTAATTAAGAGCAGGTGCGCCCCCTCTTAGAGTTTTGACAGCAAAATGGGACGGTGGAGCGAGCGACAGTTGTCCTGCTTGTGGTACCCAAGCAAGAAACAATTGGTCCTTTTTTATTTTCTTGCACAACCTATTCTGATCCACGGCGTACTTGGTTAACACCGATGTGCAAGAACTTGGGAACCACCAGCAGTACTGTTGCCTTGCTTATTATACGCACTAACAGTCTGACATGGATATCAATAGCTACTGCCAAGTATCTTGGATGGGCATGGTCGATCAGACAGAGACTGCTAGTCATTTGACTATTCTCTGACCAATTAACTTGTCTGTATTCTATGCCTATGGTTTTACCTATAAAATTGTTTTAACCAGGCAAATTTTAACTTTTGTACTATTTTTAACAAATTGCTTACTTTGCAGTGTTTTAAATTCCTAAAACTGGAATTGTAATCCAAGTCAATAATTGTAATATGAATGCTTTAGCTCTTAATATAATTAACTGTAAATTTATTTGTATTTTTAAAATGTTGAATGTATCTTCTTTTATGAGTGAAACCTCGAATAAAGCATACTTTGACTTGACTTGACTTGAATAGACGCGGCAGTGATGAGGATGAGACTAGGAAAAGTAGGGAACAATGGTTTATGTGTAAATTGGACACCATTAAAAAGGGCCTTAACTCAAGGGAGGATTGGATGTCATTCATTACCTAGATTTTTCCTTTTATGCAGTGTAAGACTTGGCTGCCTTCCTACCGCCTGTTGTCTTAAACAGGGGTAGTAACCAGCTTATTCTGTCGTTCTGGTAAGGCCAGGTCAGGAGGACATTTAACATACAAGACATTTAGAGCTTGACGGCGACAGATGAGCACCTTGATAGATGCCTCTGTCTCTATATATTAACTTGTTTATAGGAATACCCTGGTACTGTCACTAACAGATACATGAGGGACAGTAGTGACCAAATGAAAAAAGTCCACACTCTATTTCATTAACTTATTTGGGTTCAGCCGCAACATGGCAGAATCGGATCATAGTTCTGTCTATATATATCCATTTGCCATACTGTACAATTGGATTTATGGGTTCCTTTGTAATTTAGTAATACAGTTACTCTCACAGCAGGCTGGAGATAGAACTGCATTTCTACATAGACCCACATCAGTTGGTATATAGTGGCAGAGTAGAGTAGGGGCTTTCGGTCTCTCTGTACCAAACGAAAGGGAAGTTTTGCCTTACATAGCAACTAACAACTAGATTGGTAATGTTTTCTAAAATTGGAGCTTTTTATCTAAACCATAGTGGGAATTCCGTGTTTTCCACCGCCTTAAATCAAACGGTTTCTCGTTATCAGATATTAGCAGAGCAGCCAACTCTATTTGAAACCCCGTAAGAGGGTGGGATACGTAGCGAGGGGTTGGTTTAATTTTGAAAATAAAACTTGTCCTTCTACTTGTGAGAAGCCAGCAACATATCATCTGTAGATATTCCAAGATGGTGTCCGTTTTGGATATCTTTTCGCCCTATTAGATTGAGAGAGTGATTGAGTCCAAAAGACATTGCATTTTGATCCCAGAAGTAATTTCAGTTTGAACCCGGAAACCATGGCGACTACCAGCGAGGCGCCGAGGCAGGGATTTGAAACAGGTGTTACTGTTAAACAGATTTGGTATATAAATATCAGGTAACACAGTATCCCACTGAGACGCTTTGAATATCCTTATGAGACACCCCACGCAGGAGCGTTCATCTACCCAAGTAAGGGGCAGACATATGGGGCAGGTGGGATCGCCAATGCAACAGGGAAATTCAGGTAGGAGCTAATAAGAGTACGTAGTATAGGTTTTCTAATGTGTAGGTCTCGACAAGAGGTATTTGTTTTTAAGGAGCTTGTCGGTATGAAACTCCGTACACTGCATAGTATAAAGCAAGGCATTTTGAATTTAGTGTTGAATACGTTACGGCAGGTTGATTTTTCAACCTATTAATGGGAGAAATGCATTAGTAGTAAGTAGAGAACATCGGCAGAGGGATGTCGGTCAACACCCGATCCTAGGCACAATAGTGACAGTTATATCACATTTTTTCCCCACTAGGAAGTTCAACCCTAATTATTAAAGGGAAGAAAAGAAGGCCAATCTTTTTGCCAACCGCAATAGCTAGTGTGGCCCGTTTGTAGAAAACCTTGAGTTCAGCTGTATTCAAGTAGTGCTTCTTTTTAAGGTAAACTACCGGAAAATATAGTGTTCCTTAAATTAAATCAATTGTTATAGTTTGTTGACGTCATGTATATTATATGTCACCTATTGGGGCGAAAATACTGCTGTATTATTCTCCGGCTGGAGTTACATCCCACACTCTGGTTCTCTGGAATTTTTACAAATTGACCAGGATATACACATACGATCTGAAGCAAAATACGAAGGTGAGGTCCATTGTGCCCCAATTTATTCCTAGGCAGTATTTAGGAAAATACTGAGGGTGGAAAATCCATAACGAGTTTATCCTTATGCACCTACAGCTCCATTACGGGGATATTCAAACTGATCATGTGAGGCTTACCCCGACTATTAGAATTAACATTTGACCAAAGAATGGATTAATATAAATAGGGGAGGTGCATTGTTGCTTTTTTGGATATTTTTGAATGACTGTTGTGAGGAGTCCTATTTAAACGTCAGCAGAATGTAATGAGTCGTGGGTACTCCAAGGCTATCTGTATGCATGGAGAGAAGATTATGCCATATCGAGCAGGGGATTGTATAGAACCTGTTCACACAGGGAGGACCGAGCTTGATGCTTTTGTTAAGCCGTTTATGTTTATGTTGACTGAGAGAGCGCAATTTGAATACAAAAAATGTATGGACCGTATTTACAAGCATATCGCATAAACGTGGAATCTATAACGTGAAGTTAACACTTGTAGCGTAAAGTTAGCTGACGTAATCAATGTAATAGGAAATGTATTTGTATTCACTTTAGAAAATGCATTAGAAGGCCGTATATATAGTGGGCTAATATAGAAATGTATAGAAACGCTTAAGAATAGTAGAATGTGCAAAACAGAATATACGTGTGTAATTATTAAATGGAGAAAACAGCGAAACGTAGAAGAGGAAATGTGCAGAGAATGTATAGCACGAGAATAAATGTTGTATTCTATGTAAAATGTATTCAAGTAAAAGCATTACTTTACTAAAGTCGAATATATAAATGTGTGTTAAAGGTTATACTGTGTAGAAGGGAGTTTGTAGGAATGTTAGAAAAGGTTTAGTCATGTGTGATTTTAACCTAGCTGACCAAGAGTTCGCAGGAGTGTAGTCCGCTGTGTGAAATTTAGTGGGCTCACAGGAGTCGTGAATAGCTTGAACTGAATGTGCGAGACAAGGAGTCTAGTTCTTGCTAGATTTAAGGTGACAATGCTGGAAGAAGTTTATGGTCTAAACGTGATAAGAGACGCTTGGAATTTGAGTCTTGTTTTGAAATGACCATTCACAGGACCAAGAAAGGTTATGCATATAGTCGTAAAGACTGAAGTTCTGTTGAGGTGATAGACTTTGTTGAAAGAGTCAAGTGAAATGTCAAATGAAGTCACCAGCAAGAAGACGAAGATGGCGTCTAAGGAGAAAGGTCAACTTAACGGACGACGTGAAGAGATGAAGCTATGGAAAGAGCCAGAAATGACATCATGTGTAAATGTATACATGGTGGGCGTCAAGGGGCGTTCCAACCATACTGTGATTGTGTATTTAGGGACAGCACCGTGGGGAGGAGAAGTTAGGAGCGAGCGCAGAAGAGCAGAGCGCAAGAGAGCAGTAGGCCGAGGACCCTTAGAGAGCGGATGGGTAGGCAGAGAGGGTACTGCTTCTTGATAGAACTTACCATTAGGAGTTAAGAGAGTTTGAACTTCTTTGGAAGTCAAACTGCTGACACCTTTTTAGGTAAGGAACTTAGTGAAGTAGGGATAACACTTAGTACAGAGTAGGGACAGAATTAACTTGTCTATTCTTTTGTAGATGACGCAACAGGACCACATTGTATCTATGTTTTAATCTGCAGATTTGGAACGGATCAGAAGGAGATTTGGAATTGATATTAATTGTATATTCTTTTTGTATACTTATTGAACTTATCCTGAGAGGATTGTATATGCACTTAATTCTGATTTTATATAAAACCTTTTAAACTTCATCAGTTGTCAGTGGTCCTTCGGAGTTGCGTCAGTTTTATGGGGTTAATTTAACCTATGAAGGTTGTCTTTTACTCAATGACAGAAAACAACCGATCCAAAAAGAAGAATGAGATTAATATCTAGGTGATCAGAAAAGGTATCAAAATCTCATTCCCCGCAGTTGGTAGCAGAGAAAGATGGTTTTCTTCTTGAGGAAGACAACCTAGGTCAGGTCTAGATTACCCCAAGGTCCCTAGTCATCGACGACCAGAAGAAGAATCCCTGCCGAAGACGGTGCTGACGGTGCGAGAAAGAAAAGCAGCAGAATCGGTCGAGAGTGAGTATAAGGGTCATGCGTTGTAAGATTGCGGTATTTTATGTTGTACTTGTGTTGTAATGTCAAGCGGAGTTGAATGCCTGTAGTGTGATTGAGGGAAGGTTGTAAGCGCGCGCAACCGGATAAAATCTTAAGTTCAAAGAGAGCTTAAGTGGTTCGGGTGTATCGAACACCCAGAGTAATTTGTTCACCATTGTAAAGGGAGTCATGAGGTACCATTGATCGCCCGACAGACCGATGATAGGGGGAGCGTAAGAGTGAGTGTATGAGTAACGGACGCTGGTCGTACGTTTACTGTGTGTAAGTAACCTATCAGTTAAGGCGATCGTCTGACCGTGAGGGAAGGCGTTTCGTCAGTTGAGGTGACAATTACAGTTAGACTGTGGCCGTACAGTCAGAGAAAAGTGATCGCTTGGACGGAAGTAGTCATTTTTCAGCGTATGAATGAAAACGCATGCAAGATCGTGAGACAAGTTGAGAAAGGAAGGGAACTGCTGCAGAGGGAACGAGTGACGTCAGCATAGAGCCGCACTGAGACTGGCTAGTTCGTCATACGTCAGCGTAGAGCCGCGCTGAGATTGGTCGGTCAGCGTAGAGTCGCGCTGAGATAGGCTGATTAGCGAGAGCCGCGTAGGGATTGGTTGGTGGTTGTCATCGGGACGTAAACAAGGAAGAGAAAAAGGAAAATCGTAGATTTTGAAAATGAAGTGTTTTAAGAGTTTAAGAGCACTCTTTAGGAGGAATAGAAGAAACTTATATGCCGGAGAAGAAGCTCCACCAGAAGGCACACCAGCTTATCATATGGCAGTGAATGTAGGCTTACACTCGATACTATGGATCTCCGAGTGGAATAAGCTAACTGAAGGGAATAAGGAACTGACGTTTCCAAGATTCGGAACGTTTAAGCTAGACGTGTTGAACGAACTGAAAGCGGTAATGCTAGCAACAAGACCTCTACCGAGGCCAACACAGTTCGAAGCCCTTAGTGCATGGTTTAGAGCAGCACACGAAAAGAGCTTGAATAGGCGCCAAGAAAGAGTGAGACGATCGATAAAGGCAGTGCAGGATGCTAAATGGGACGATGAAGCTAAAAGGTGGAGGGTACAAAAGATAGAAGCAGACAAACTGTTCACAATGCTAGAAGCTACGGGAGAAAAGAAGCCTCTAGAAGAAGATGAGGATAGCGAGTCAGAGGATGGTCTGATAGAGAGACTATTAATGGACAGACCACCTCCGTACAACAGAGAAGCCGAAAGTCCCGCATTACAGCAAGGAGATGGAGCTAGGTGGGGGGAATATAAATCGCTCCCCACATCAGAGTGGGATGCCAAGAAAAGTGAGGAAATACCTCAATCTAGTCCAGAACAGAGAGTAGTGGGAAGATTCGTGGTCCAGAAGGCGCCAGAAACGGAGTGCGTAAGGTCGTATCAATTGCCAGATGCTCTACAAGTACCTGTTACCATAGGCCCTATAGTGTCAATCTACAACCCAGAGGGAGTCCAGCAGGAGGAACAGGCACGATGGGACAGAGAAAGGGCAGAGATAGAGGGAAGGAATAATACGATCAATTCCCAAAGGCAGTTGCTAGGACCAATGAGTCAGAGTACACCATTGAATCCAGTGACGGGTCCCTGGATAGAACAAGGGGGTCCGAGAGGACCAATGGACCTGAGGGGACCGAAACCGAAATCCTTCAGCGAGCTAAGGGAGTACTTGAAAGAATGGGATGCTGCCGTAGAGACTCAGAATAAAAGACTAGAAACAGAAGCAGAATGGAGAGATCAAGATAACAGGATCCTCTCTCACTGCGGAGCTGGCGAAAGCAGCCCTGAGTGGGAGAGAGGGAGTCAAGGAAGCAAGGGAGATACCTGCCATACTGCCAGTGGCAATAGGCAAATGTGCGACGACAGGAATGCAGGGTGTGGGGGAGTGCCTCGCCTCATCCTTAGTGAGGGAGAACGAAAGACGCAGGAGTACCGAAATAGTTTCAAGTGCACTCACCATGCCCCGGACAAAAATGTGCGACATTGGAATCACGGGAACATGGAGAGTCGCGAAACGTCTCGCCATGCATCCGGTGATCACGAACGAGATCGCGGGAACATGGAGGACCGTGGAGGACCCTTCATTTTATTGAGCGACACCAGACAGCAAGGGATTTGCAGTGATACAGAACAGCACGGAGGATCCTATATTGTATCTAGAGATACCGAGCAGAAAAGACGGAATGTAGTAACAGGGAATAGATCAATGTTCCACCACACCCCAAGGGAAGATGGAAAGGCTTGGGATCTAGAGAGGTGGGAACAAAGAGATGGAAAAAAAACTCCTCATAACTCACCTGTGCTTAGGCGTAGGGCGCATAGTGGAGGTGAGAGGGATGAAATGTAAATGTGGGATACTTGTATAGCGCACAGTTACTCTACCCGAGTGTCCCGGCGCTGTAGACCGCTGGGGAACCCGTCCTGGTTTTCCCTGTGAGATGGTCCCTTTTTGGGTATCTCCAGGGTGAAACCAGGCATCCCTGGCGTCTGTGGGGGGCCGTTGTAGAGATGAGGCAAGCTAATGCCCAGAGTTGCCGAGTGTGCTCCCTGGCCAGAGTGGGCACCGATGCGAGAATTATCAGTCCGCTGATCCTGGTCCAAGACCCTGCCGCGTCGGGAATCGAACCCTGGTCCCGGGCCGTTCTCTGCACTCGGGTCTGCCGCCTCTAACCAGTGAGCCACACCTCCCTACATAGCCACACCTCCCTACAAGAGAACAACCTAGGACTGACGTACTGAGAGCTGAAATAAAAGCAAGACGGCTTGATGTAACGAGTTTAAAATCAGACTTGGATGAGATAATTGACGGCACAGTGGCAATAGAAAGGTTAGAGCTGTACGAACCAGATGAAATACTGTTTTTGTCTAAAGATGTTACTCGAAAGGCAAGGGCAGTTCATGAAAAATTGTCGGAATTAGCAGACAGGTATATGATAGACATGTCACGTACTAAAGCTTTACAGGCTAACCATAGGCTAAATTGCACGGATCAGGATCTAGATGAGCGTAGGACGATTGGGCTAAGAGTACACATAAGGGAACTGATCATGTGTATCAGAATATGGAGGGATCTGGATAAATGGGAGGAAAGATGGTCCAAGAGGGGAACCGTCAGAAGGAGCACACTTGCGAAGTCCCAAGATGGAGAGCTAATGCGAATGGAAGCTTTTCCTTTGCGAGAAATCGCGAACGGAAATTACGTGCATGTACCTTGGAGTAGGGGGGATTTAGCGGCATTCACTAATTCTTTCCCCAAGTTAAGAGAGAATCCCGTTGAGTGGTATAAGCAGGTAGAGAGGTTCGTGAAGATCTCTAAGGTACTGTGGATCGATTTGAACACATTGTTCGATATCGTAGTACCCGGAGATTTGTGGACGGCATGCAAGCTTAGTGTCGAATGGCCCGCTTGTGAGCCTCCGAGAGATGCCAGGACGAATGGTCCATCAGATAGAGTCATGGAAAAGTACGAAAGAGTAATAGCATGGTTAAAAGAGAAAGTACCAGTGCAGGACATAGACTGGGTTAAGATAGATCGAACAACTCAGGAACCTAAAGAGACAGTCCACGAATTTTACGAGAGATTGCTGAAAGCATTTAAACAGTATAGCGGGTTGGATGTAATGGATCCTAAAGACATAGGACAGTTTGTGTCGAAGTTTGTTCTAGGATTGAGACCAGACATAAGCCTAATGATTCAACAGCATTTGATTTGTTGGCAAAACAAACCTTTAGATGAGATTCTGAGGTATGCAAGGTACTGTAGCGACGAAATAGACTCAAAAGCAAAGAAACTTAAAGAAAAGCTGATGTTGGTGCAGATGCAATCAGCTGGAAAGGGTGGACAGCGACAACAGGGAACAGTAACACCAGTAAAGAAGCAGAATAATCAGAGCAGAGATGAGGAAGAAAGACCGAGACCGAGAATGGATATCGCAACACTGAAAAAGACAACAAGGTGTCATCAGTGTAACGAGGTGGGACATTGGCGACGCGAATGTCCCTATAATGTCGAGACAGGAGAATTAGAACAAGAGGAGGAAGAGGTACAGAATAACGTGGTTAAGGGAGCCGCAGTCCCAAAGGGAAAGTTTAGCAAAGGGGGGACTCAGACTCCTCGAGCCCCGTTTCCTCAACCACCTCGCATTACAAATGGAGTAAAAACCTATAGACAAATGCCATTGTTCGTAGGAGGAGAAGAATGCTACTACGTTGATCCTCTTACAGGGCAACGAGTGAATAGGGAAGAAGACTGTACACTAGGTGCAGCCCTGGAAGTAGATCAGAGAGGACCATACGTAGAAGCTGAAGTAGCTGGATGTCCTACGACCTTTTTGGTAGACACGGGGGCCACTCGATCCACTTTGAGATCAGCGGTAGTCCCAGGTTTGCCAATATCGGGAGAGACGATCCAGGTGGTAGGAGTCGCAAACAAGAGGATGACGAATCCTCTGACCGAACCAGTGTCGGTGAAGATAGGGAATTACAGTGATGAACATCAGTTCGTGATCTGTGATTCTAGCCCTGTGTGTTTGTTAGGAAGAGATCTGTTGTGTAAACTAAATTGCACAATACATTGCACACCTGAAGGAGTAGAGGTGCAGACCAATGATGAGGATGCCGATTTCAAGGTTGTAAACTCGCAGGACTGCGTGGAACTATATCCTACCTTGACAGTGGAGGAGCTTCCACAGGACTTGAAGGAGACAGTGTCAGCTGAAGTGTGGGATTTTACTGGAGAAGAAATAGGATTGATCAAAGGGGTAGAACCAGTAAAGATCATGGTAAGACCCAATGCCGAGTATCCGAGAATACCACAATATAAGTTGACACCGGAGACGATTGCAGGAATAAAGCCTGTGATCGAATTCATGATTAAACAGGGAATACTGAAAGAGATCGTGGGAAGTCCATGTAACTCCCCGATTATGGGTTTGCAGAAGCCTAGTGGGAAATACAGAATAGTGCAGGATTTACGAAAGATTAATAATATCGTTGTCTCATGTTGTCCAGTGGTACCGAATCCATCAGTGATATTGTTTCAGATACCGTTCCAAGCTGAATGGTTTACCGTGATAGATTTGTGCCAGGCTTTCTTTTCGATTCCTTTAGATGAAGAGAGCCAGTATTTGTTCGCTTTTAAGCTGGAAGATCGCGTTTTAACATGGTGTCGTATCCCTCAGGGGTATACAGAAAGCCCATCGATTTTTAACCAGCTACTGAAAAAGAATCTTGAAAGTCTAGTGCTGCCCAAGAACTCGGTTCTAGTCCAGTACATAGACGACCTCCTAGTTGCGTCAGAAACTGAGGAAGCTTGCAAGGTAGACACCATTACCTTATTAAATCACTTGGCCGAGAACGGACACAAGGTGTCTCCAAGTAAATTGCAGTATTGTAAGACTGAAGTGCAATACTTGGGCCATAGGATTGAAAAGGGAAAGCGGAAGGTGTCTCCAGACAGAATAGAGGTGATCATGAAAATGAATGCGCCTACAACACAAAGAGAAGTCAGGATGTTTCTAGGCATGGTCGGTTATTGTCGGCAGTGGATAGCCAACTTTTCACTGAAGGCAAAACCGTTACTACAACTGACGCACAAAGGAGTAAGTGATCCGGTACCATGGGACAAAGATTGTTTGATGGCATTTTTGCAGCTGAGGGAGGACTTATGTCGTGCCCCGGCTTTGGGAATGCCTGATTACGAAAAACCATTTTTGCTTTACTGCTGCGAAAGAGAGGGATGCGCGTTAGCAGTTTTGGCCCAGATACACGGAGATGCGCGTAGGCCAGTTGCTTATTTTTCGGCTACATTAGATCCAGTAGCCGCAGCGTTGCCCGGATGTCTCAAATCCGTAGCTGCAACGGGTGTCAGCATTGAAAGATGTGAGAGTGTGGTAATGGGACATCAGTTAGTGGTGTACGTACCGCATTCTGTAGAATTGTTAATGACCAGGACTAAGACTCAGCATCTGACGAATAGCAGGCTCACACGCTACGAGCAAGTCATATTGGCTGCCGAGAATGTGACCCTAAAAAGATGCTCCGTCTTGAATCCTGCTACTTTGATGCCACTTCCAAATGAGATGGATGATGAAATTTGTACAGATCATGACTGTCTTGATGTGACTGAACTATGCACCAAACCGAGACCAGATATCGTGGATGAGCCATTGACTGACCCCGATGAAATTTTCTTTGTTGATGGTTCATGCGTAAGAGACGATATCGGTCAGCTGAGAGCAGCTTATGCAGTTTGTACTATCACCGGAGTGGTGGAAGCCGCCTGCCTGGAAGGAGTACATTCCGCTCAGGTAGCTGAAATTATTGCTTTGACCCGTGCCTGTTTAGCAGGTAACAAAATTCGAGTCACCATATACACCGATAGCCAGTATGGTTTCGGGGTAGTTCACGACTATGGGCAGTTATGGTCTCAAAGAGGTTACATGACCTCCTCGGGTTCTCCAATTAGGAATGGAGAATTCGTGAGACTATTGTTAGAGGCATTGCAAGGTCCGTCAGCCATAGCAGTTGTCAAATGTGCCGCGCACACGAAGAATGTAGACTTTGTGTCGCAAGGCAACCGTTATGCTGACGAGGTAGCACGTTACTGTGCAGAACAAGGTTATTCTCACACCAATGTAGAAGTGGGGGGAATACAGGAAAGAACTGAATTGACAATGTTGTTAGACACTGTAGATACGTGGGATGAGTTGAAATGTGTTCAGGAAAATGCACCAGATGATGAGAAAAAAGCATGGGAAACAGCTGGGTGTACCAAAAGTGAGATGAATTTTTGGATTTCTGCAGATGGGAGAGCAGTTTTACCAAACGAACTTGTTAGTCCAATGGCAAGGAAATTGCATGGATCAGCACACATAGGTAGAGATGCTATGGTGAGAATATTCAGACAAACGTGGTTTAACCCGAAGTTTAGAGTAGCGGCAGAAGCAGTATGTCAGCGATGTGCGATCTGTCAGCAGCTAAACGTAGGAAAGAGAACACCAGTCATATTGAGTCACATTGGGAGGTCTGGGGGGCCTTTCAATAGAATGCAGCTGGATTTCATCGAAATGCCCAAGTGCAATCGACTCAGATATGTTTTAGTGATTGTCTGTATATTTTCTAGATGGGTTGAAGCTTACCCTACACGTAGGTGCGATACACTTACAGTAGCAAAATTGTTACTTAGAGAGTTAATACCGAGGTTTGGGGTGCCATCCTCTTTGGAATCGGACAGAGGAACTCATTTTAACAGCGAAATAGTGAAGATGCTATGTTCAGCTTTGGGTATCGATCAGAAACTACATTGCAGCTATCGGCCAGAAGCTTCAGGGATCGTAGAACAAATCAACAGTACAATCAAGTCCAGACTTGCCAAAGTTTGTTCAGCAACGTCCCTGAGTTGGCCAGACGCACTTCCAGTGGTTCTTATGAGCATACGTAGCACACCAGATAGAAAAACAGGTCTCTCTCCTCATGAAGTGCTAATGGGGAGAGCCATGAGATTGCCATCGGTTCCGACTGCAGCCCTAGTGAACATCACAGACGATCTGATCTTGGACTACTGTAAGGGACTATCTGATGCCGTTAATTCTGTGTCCCTCCAGGTCCAGGCTGCAGAGGTTCCATCAGCACAAGATTTGTGCCATGACCTGAGTCCGGGGGACTGGGTTTTGGTGAAAAAACACGTCAGGAAGAACTGCTTAGACGTGCGCTGGAGAGGACCGTTTCAAGTCATACTTGTGACGAATACTGCAGTAAAGTGTGGAGGTTTGCCAAACTGGATACATGCCTCACACACCCGAAGAGTGCCAACACCTCTAGAAGAAACAGCTCCTCTCTCGGATGAGAATCCAGCAAAAAGCGGAGAAGCCACAGAGGGGGAAAGCCAAGCTGTGGAGGTGATCGAAGAGGCTGAGACTGAGACGGAACAGGTCGACGAAGGTCAGGACACCAGTGAGACCGAAGTCGCCTCAGGAGAAGAGAGTAATTGGGAGATCGAATCAGATACTGAACAAGCAGAGAGTGACCAAGAGACAAGTCCAAGAACAAGGAGCGGGAGGACAAGGAGTGACGAAGCTAGTTGGCCGGAGAGAAGGAGAAGGCCAAGCTTAAAAGCGGATCAAGAAAGAACTCTTGTCCCGATCGCTGAAGAGTCGGATCAAGACGAAGAAACTACAGACTCAGGCACTGAGAGTCCAAGAAGATCGAGAAGGGTACGTGTGCCCTGCAGAAGGTACGCCACCCCAGAGTGAACTTATCTAGCAGATGTCTTGGGGACAGAAATCTGGGAGAGTGAAAGAAGTGAAGGTAATCGATCTCGATCCATTTGTGGCAGTGGAGATATGGATGTTGACGTCTGGGCTCGAGACTGAGGGGTTACTGACTTTCACACTTCCCATACCCCCATACCTAAGTCGGATCAAAGATCTAGTGCTAAATCGATTACAGTTTCCGACTTTTGGTCATCAAATTCCAGAAGAAGAAGAAAAAGTCATTCGTTTTGAATTATTGGAACTTGTTGCTAAAGCTGCAGGTACGAGAATAATTGTTGATGCATGAAAACTTTTGTATGTAAGCTATAAAGAAGAAGATAACCTAGCGCCGAGTGGAAAGAAGAATAAAATTAGGGATTACATTTAGAGGACGGAGAAGGGTTAGGGTTGTCTATTGTTAAAGAGAAAAAGACATTGTTGCGAAAAGAGACTTTTCTTATAAAAAGCACTTTACAGACTGAGAAAGCAAGCAAAGCAAACAGAGACTGGAAAAGAAAAACTTTTCGGAAAAGAAGGAGCTACGCTGTTTGATAACATGGAGAACGACAACCCAAACCGAAAAGCTAGATGCATAATAAGTACACTAATAGCGGTAGTAATTTTTCTCATTATTACAGTAGTGACCACATCATACATGGTAGGACATGAAAGTGAAAAAGAGACAGCAGAGATAAAGCCTGTAACGACTTTGAAACCTGCTCTTGTTGGGAAGAAGGAGGAGAGCAATGTCATCCATGAAAAGACGTTACTGGCAGATGAAGCCCGTAGACTACACGTAGACGAGTCGCAGGGAAACTTTAGGTCAAACGCATATGCTAAACTAATGTACGAGTATATCGATGCCATGGAGGCCAAAGATTGCTATGTTTGTATGCAATTGCCGGCTTCTGTAGACGAAGGCATCAGATATCATCATCTCCCACTGACTTATGGGATAACATGTAGTTTATTGCTCAGCATATTTTATGGTAGGGAAGGATTTGAGTACTACTTTTCTAATTATGATTCGGTACTACCTGAAGTCCCGAATTATAAGCAAATGAATAAGTGGGACTATTACA
This sequence comes from Lissotriton vulgaris, assembly GCF_964263255.1. Lineage (NCBI taxonomy): Eukaryota > Metazoa > Chordata > Amphibia > Caudata > Salamandridae > Lissotriton > Lissotriton vulgaris. The sequence goes on from NW_028248694.1 coordinate 103,361, forward strand.
AAAAGGAGGATAGACTGACAAAGTTCTTTCTTCCTTGGGATACATTAGATACTTCATATGCACGCAGAAATAATCTGACTTGCAAAGTGTCAGAAATAGAGAAAAAGTTCATAGGACAAGTAGATGACAGATACAGAAGGCAGAAGATTCTGAAAATGTCAGGACAGTGGAAAACAGATTGGACCGAAGAAGAAAAAGCACACAAGAAGAAAGGTAGCAATGGTCCAATAGCTTTGGATAGAACGCAGAAAGGGAAGTTATGTTTAACTCGAAGCAAGACGTATTATGAGAGTGTATTTGTAGGTGAAGTAAATTGCGAACATGCTTTTCGATTAGAGTATTATACGAAGGATTTTATGAAAGGGATGCAAGTGATTCCTAACGTGTATTTTGTATGTGGAAGAAATGCCTATGTAAAACTACCTGACAATTGGTATGGTTCGTGTTACTTGGCAATTGTCTTCCCCAAAATATATCATGCAAAGGATTTAGCGATCATAGAGGGAAAGGCTTCGACAAGAGTGAAAAGGGAAGTAGGAGATGCAGAAGTAGTTGGAGACATATTTGGAGCGATGTTTCCTATGTTAGGTTTGATACTTAACGATGTTAAGATCAGGAGACTAGCTACAGTTGTAGATAGATTATCTGCAAGTACTGCAAGGTCATTAATGTTAGTAGAGGGAGAGATGCAGTCGATTAGAGCAATGGTTCTTCAGAACCGACTTGCTTTAGATGTACTGCTAGCAAAAGAGGGCGGAGTTTGCAAGGCTTTGAAGGTCCAGGAATGTTGTACTTATATTCCTGACAATTCAAAACCACTTGAGAAAGTCATACAAAATATTACACAGATACATAAAGAAATAGAAGATTTATCAAAAACAAATGTTTGGGAAAAAGTAGGTCATGGAGTAGGAAAGGTTGGAAATTGGTTTGCCAATCTTGGTAAAAGCATTGTGTGGTACATACTAAAACCTATATTGATAGTATTGATTTGCATAATTACATTGTTGGGGTTAGTGAAACTGTACAAATGGTATAGGACGAACCGGTTACAAAGATCCATGAGAGAGCAAGAAAGGAGATTAGCTGTTTTACAAGATCAACAGTACAAAAGCTTAAGAGCTCTTGAAACGATAAAAAGAGGGAATATTGTAACTAGTTCTGTGTAAAGAGTTATTCAAATTGCATTTAGTGATGACTCCTAGAAGTCATCAAAGGGGGGAACTGAGAGAGCGCAATTTGAATAAAAAAAATGTATGGACCGTATTTACAAGCATATCGCATAAACGTGGAATCTATAACGTGAAGTTAACACTTGTAGCGTAAAGTTAGCTGACGTAATCAATGTAATAGGAAATGTATTTGTATTCACTTTAGAAAATGCATTAGAAGGCCGTATATATAGTGGGCTAATATAGAAATGTATAGAAACGCTTAAGAATAGTAGAATGTGCAAAACAGAATATACGTGTGTAATTATTAAATGGAGAAAACAGCGAAACGTAGAAGAGGAAATGTGCAGAGAATGTATAGCACGAGAATAAATGTTGTATTCTATGTAAAATGTATTCAAGTAAAAGCATTACTTTACTAAAGTCGAATATATAAATGTGTGTTAAAGGTTATACTGTGTAGAAGGGAGTTTGTAGGAATGTTAGAAAAGGTTTAGTCATGTGTGATTTTAACCTAGCTGACCAAGAGTTCGCAGGAGTGTAGTCCGCTGTGTGAAATTTAGTGGGCTCACAGGAGTCGTGAATAGCTTGAACTGAATGTGCGAGACAAGGAGTCTAGTTCTTGCTAGATTTAAGGTGACAATGCTGGAAGAAGTTTATGGTCTAAACGTGATAAGAGACGCTTGGAATTTGAGTCTTGTTTTGAAATGACCATTCACAGGACCAAGAAAGGTTATGCATATAGTCGTAAAGACTGAAGTTCTGTTGAGGTGATAGACTTTGTTGAAAGAGTCAAGTGAAATGTCAAATGAAGTCACCAGCAAGAAGACGAAGATGGCGTCTAAGGAGAAAGGTCAACTTAACGGACTACGCGAAGAGATGAAGCTATGGAAAGAGCCAGAAATGACATCATGTGTAAATGTATACGTGGTGGGCGTCAAGGGGCGTTCCAACCATACTGTGATTGTGTATTTAGGGACAGCACCGTGGGGAGGAGAAGTTAGGAGCGAGCGCAGAAGAGCAGAGCGCAAGAGAGCAGTAGGCCGAGGACCCTTAGAGAGCGGATGGGTAGGCAGAGAGGGTACTGCTTCTTGATAGAACTTACCATTAGGAGTTAAGAGAGTTTGAACTTCTTTGGAAGTCAAACTGCTGACACCTTTTTAGGTAAGGAACTTAGTGAAGTAGGGATAACACTTAGTACAGAGTAGGGACAGAATTAACTTGTCTATTCTTTTGTAGATGACGCAACAGGACCACATTGTATCTATGTTTTAATCTGCAGATTTGGAACGGATCAGAAGGAGATTTGGAATTGATATTAATTGTATATTCTTTTTGTATACTTATTGAACTTATCCTGAGAGGATTGTATATGCACTTAATTCTGATTTTATATAAAACCTTTTAAACTTCATCAGTTGTCAGTGGTCCTTCGGAGTTGCGTCAGTTTTATGGGGTTAATTTAACCTATGAAGGTTGTCTTTTACTCAATGACAGAAAACAACCGATCCAAAAAGAAGAATGAGATTAATATCTAGGTGATCAGAAAAGGTATCAAAATCTCATTCCCCGCAGACTATATTAGCCTTAGAGCTATACCAGAAAAATGTTATTTAGTCAGTCAGTCAAAACACTTTATTTCGATTGCTTAAAATCATAAAAAGACATAGCAAAACAGTTAAAAAAAAAAAAAAAAAAACAGTATCTCATATATACAGCAAAATTCAATGCATTATTTAAAATCCTACAAGGACATAGCAGAACAGTTTTTTAAAAAAAACACAGTATCTCATATGTACAGGAAAGTTCAAAGCATGGGAAGGAAGGACAAAAGTTATTTAAAAGGTATGCCATTAAACGTAATTTCATATATATACACAAATATGATAATGACTCTGCTTAACCCATTAGAAGACCATGCATCTCAACATAGTACAGCTAAGTCAATTGTATTAAAGTTCTACGTTTATCAGTGGCGTCACTAGGGTTGGTGTCACCCAGTGCGGGTAACTCATGGTGTCACCCCCTCACGACATAAACCAAGGAGTCACAGCACTTTGGTATTAAAATAGTGTTATCTATTCCAGATCATAAGTTACAAGTTGCCGCACAAGTAACAGCATTCACGTTATGCAGCATTTAAGGCATCCGTGTGAAGCTGCCAGCATACACATATACTAAAATCACGAAACTATCACATCATCCATATGAAATAGCTCTACCTTCTGTATTGATGGATGCATACCCTTAAGACTGGGTAGAGGCAATATTATTAAAGTTGTTATTGAGTATATTATGATATGCTCTGTTTGAATATATTGGATGCACGTCATATGATGTCAGATGGTCGATTGCAGCATGGTGACGTCCATTTGTGTCCAAGGTTCCATGTCTCCATGGTGTCCACTTCTAAGCCTTCCTGGGCCCACCACCTCTGACTCCATCACCGTGTCCCATGCCTGCCTGCCTCCTTGTGCCTGTGCGTGCATGACTCGATATTCGCCTGTGCCACTTGCCCCCTCGGTGTCAGGCTTGTCCCCATGCACAAGTACTTGTGTCTCTGTCCTAGTTTCCATGTTTTTCTGGCTCTCCTGGTTTCTTTGTCGACACAACCTTCTACTCCACTGTCATGAGAAAGTGACTAAAGAGACTGCTACTCTAGGAGCAATCTTGTTTCTACTCTTTTCTTAAATTTGAAAGAGCAATTTGACCAAACAACACAATACAAGGCTGTTTGTTTCCACTGCTTAGGCACAAATTGTTTTTTTGCAGTGGGCTTGAGTCAAAGGATTTAAAGTAAAGAAGGAATTAATCCAAAATAAACACGGACCTAGGAGAAGAGTCATACTGATGGTTTAATGACTTCTGGTTGTCATTGTCCTTAGTAAGTACTGTCCTCGTCTTAGTCATTAGTTAGGAGGCGCCATCCACCTCTAGATTGGAGAGAAAGACTTGGAACTATGTTGTTAGCTGACACCACCCACCCGTAGGTGCTATAAATGGCTTGCACTCCCAAAATTGTTCCTGATGTTACTAAGTCTTATTAAAGACCAGCAATCGAAGGTGGGTGTTGTGTGGTAATGGATGTGGAGAGGGAGATAATGACTAAAGATAATGAAGATTACCGAAAAGTAATTACGTTTTTAAGCCAACAGCCACCGGCCTTCTGGCCAGTCGTTATTTAAGAGGACTGCCAAAGCCATTAAATAGCCTTTGAAAACATAAAGTAAAATCAACAAACAATTTAAATGCAGTAAAGAATTATATACGAATGGTCTAACGGAACAAAATAAATCACAGATTAAAGACAGATTATGAATAATAGAATTCAAGACATCTGGCTCAAGTAAGCAACCTTTCAACCCAGCATTTTGAATACGATAATGGTTGGCATGGCAAAGGTGTTTGGAGAGGCCCAAGCGGGTACGCCAGCCACGCATCTGCATCGCACCAGCATCATCACATCGGTGTGTGCATGCGTGCGTGGCGACGTGCTGCAGTGCACACACACTCACTGCACTGACTGCAGTAGCAATATTTTAATTTGTAAGCAGGTGCGCAACTGCTGCGAGTGCGCACCGTGGTGGCGTGCGCTTGCACGCACTGGCAGCAGAGCAGAGGTGCGGGCGAGGCTGAGCCGAGGGGCTGCACTCCACTGTGCAGTGAGCCAGCCAGTGTAACTAACCAGATTGGTGTCACCCCTGATGGGGTGACACCCGGTGCGGTCCGCACCCCCCGCACCCCCCTAGTGACGCCACTGATGTTTATTATTTAGCTGTACAGCGGCGACCAGAAAGCTGGCCACTCCAAAGATATCTCTCGTGCTTCTTAACATTTGCAGATGCATCAGGGCAGGTTTTACCTGAGCAAACCCAGCCTCCCTTAAGATGGGAACCAAGAATTTCCGTCTAGCTTCAGCAAAACGTTCACAGAACATAACCAAATGCATAGTGTCTTGCATTGTAAAATTATCACAGATACATGGACTTGAATTCTCAGGTGTACCCCACGTTGGAAATATGCCCAAATTGAGATGTATCAAGTTCAGGCGAAATCTGACTAACAAGTAGCGATGAAATGGCTTTGTAACAATGGACAAATATGGGTCCAAGAAGGGAGATGTTAACAGAAGATAATTAGCTTTAACATGGGGCTTTTCTAACTCCTTGTTCTCCCGTTCTAATTCCAGCATAAGCCGATAGTTATGCTTGATCCAGGCTAAGTCCTCTTTTCTCAGCTGATCAGGCATTGTGTATAGCTCAGGGCGCCCTAGCTTGTTGCACACTGCTCTAATGTACATTAACCAGGGTATCCTGTTTACCATATCTAAATTAACACAATCCCTGATAATTTGATGGTTTAAGGTAAGCTCATCATTTAGCCATATTTTTATCCATGATATTACCGGCGCTAGCTTTAGGTCATCTGTGATATATCTCACGCCCAGTTCTGTGTGGAGAGAGTAAGTCGGGTTGATTGGGGAACTACCAAAAGGGATCTAAGAAACCTATTCTCCATCACCTGTATTTTATTTGTTGGTGAGTACCCCCATATTGAGGCGCCATAGGAGGCAATGGCCAGACACTTAGACCTATAGATTTTCAATAGCGCCTCCATCGGTCTGGCGCCCAACCTCTTTGAAAACCCCAAGAGTGCTGCCGTTGACCTAGCCATTGCATTACTCTTAGTCTTGTGTTGAGGGCCCCAGGTGCCCCTTTCATCAAAAAGTAGACCCAGGTAGGTGAAAATGGGCATCTTTGCTAATTCAAGGGTATTGCAACTAAAGGCCTTTGTCTTAGCCTGCCTCCCCCGTAACCCAGCCACCATTACATGGGACTTCTTGGCATTTGGTTTTCAAAGGAAGGGAGGAGAAGGGACACTATTTACCACTTGAGATAGTGGAAGGTCCAGTAGCAGCTTAGTGTCCGTACTAAGTACTAGAGATGCAAGCAAAAAGAGGGGGTGCTGCACTGTTCCTGGAGAGAGGTGAGGTAGTAGGGAAAGTTTTTGGGAAAGATTTACCTGGCGTGACCAAGGGTGTTCCAATGATACCCTGGGGCATCCATTATGTTGGATGTAATTGCCTCACACACCCAGGGACTGAGTTTTGGTGAGGAGGATGCAGCAGCCATAATGAGGACACCTTCTCTTTTCGGCATCGACATCGAACTAGGAACGAGCAGCAATACCACCGAGTGGCAATCCCTGTCAGACCTCAAACGGGAATGGATTAGGGTAACAATTCATGGAACAATGATGGCTCAATATTTCAAAGCTAAAATTGCACCCAATGGACTGATCGTAAAAAACTTCCCAAGAATATTCTGGGAAGACGGACAATTTAAAGTGGAATGGTCACAGGTCTCGTGGAAGTGCACCCACGACCTTCTCATCCTTATAGTCAATACAGCTAAACGACTAGCAGATGCACTTCTAGTCAAAATACAAGCAGCAGAGGCTGCTCTGAAGACTGCGGTACAAAACCCGGGCTTCAAAACAAAATTGGCTGAGATCAACAAAGAAATGGCAGAACATAAGGAATATCTTATGAACCAGAAGGTAGCCAAGTTGCAAAAGGACATCAAAAAGTTCTCAAAAGAGAAAGTATACCCCTATTTAAAGGATGACTACGTCCCTCCGGGTACCAGCTATAGTTCAGACTCTAGCACGACTTCGTCAAGGAGGGGCTCAAATAGTGGCTCGGACAGTAGCGGGGACAACAATCCTGCACAGATGCCCCCCAGGGCTAAAAGAGGTAAGGGACGGGGGCAACACAACTTCCCTAATTACCAAAATCAGGGGCAACCTGTAGGTCCCCCGTTCTGGCAATACCCACAATTCCCACACTTCCAACCCCCTTTTGCAGCACAATACCCTGCATTCTATCCCCCACAAAACCCTTCACACCCTCCTTTTTTAGGCAGGGCAACCCCCTCTTTTTGCTTACTTCTTGGCATTTACCTTTAATTCTAGGGAGTCCATAAAGCTACCAAAATGGTCCAGCAATCTTTGGAGGCCCACACCCGTGCATGATGTATTTAGTCAATATTAACGCTTGTGCATTATTGATTATTGTGCAATGTTAGGCTTTAGCAAAATATATGAAATTAGTTAGTATTGAATTGTCTGTATATGTCTTAATGTTAATTGTATCTTAGATTAGGAATAACCTATTACTGTTGTGTTTCATTATACAGGTCCCCATAGGCTATGTTACAAATCTTTTTAACAAGCAAAGAGAGTTTATCCATTGGTCTTGAGAAAGATGGACACATAAGTCATCCTTCAAAGCGCGTCAACACCTAATCTAGTACCCAATCCGTCTACACAGGCACCATAAAATACTAAGCGGCCCATTATGATGTTGGGCGGATTGCCCCTGCCAGGCTGGCGGTAGCCACCGCCGGCCTGGCGGGGGCAATCCGCCCGACATCATCTCCAGAATTCCCCCCGCCATATTAGAATGGCGGGGGGACCGCGGCGGATGGAAAGACCGTCCGCCGCTTTTCTGCCCCGGTCGCCTTGCGGCCGGGGCGGAAAATGTTTAATATGGTGGCGGTGTCTATTAGACACCGCCAGCCATATTAGCATGGGCTTTTAGACATGCCTTTTGCCACGGAAAGGCATGCGGTCTTCACTCTGGGGACCCCCTGCAGGCCCCTAGAGTGAAGATGGGGTGGGGGTTGCACACCATAAACAAAGCGGCAGGCACCGCGCAGTGCCTGCCGCTTTGTTCATGCAAATGCTGAAATGCATTTTTAGCATTGTGGTGGGCGGTGCTGAGAGCACCGCCCGCCACAATGCTAAAAATGCAGGATGTGCCTGCCACTGTGGCGGGCACATCCTAATACCCCCCACGGGACCCCCGCCCTTATGGCGGGCGGTCCCAATCCCCGCTAGGATGACGGGTGTACAAAGTCTGCCATTCATCCTAATAGGCCCCTTAGTTCCATGCTTTAGACATTGTTTTATGACAGATGTGTAAAGTCCAAAGACATATAGGGGGTCATTAGGATAGCGGGCGGAAAACCACCCCGACTGCCATGGAGGCGGAAACCAACCGCCCGCCTGCACCGCGGATACACCGGCGGCCACATTAGGATCAACCGCCACTAAAGACCGACCGCGGCGGTAGCGCGCCAAGCAAAGCTGTCCGACGCGGGCGGTGATGGCCAAAAATCGACCGCGGCGGTGGGAAAAGCTGCGGAAAAGCTACAACCCGCCGCAAGGACAGCGGACACACCGCACGGGAAATTAAGATAACCCAGAGGGTGTTGCGGTCGGAACCGCTGTTACCGACCACCGTGGTCGCACACAGGAGTGAATGGGAAAAGTAGCGGAAGAGCTGCAGCATAGACACCGCAGCGGGCGGGACATGAAAAACATGGCGGACGATGCCAAAACATCGCAGGGATGCCAAACAGTGCACAAATAAAATCAGCCATGCCCCCCAAATACATAACACACAGACAAATAAAACAAATAAAGCTAAAATAAAAAACAAACCCTGGACAACTCCCACAACACACCTGACACCCAAAATCCACTTGGACACACCCACACAGCTGAGTATAAAGCCACCCCCTTCACAAACCACAATCCTTTGCAATATCCTGAATAGAAGGCCATACCCCACATCTAACAGGAGAGGATAAAGAGCACAGCACACACACACATCCACCACCACCATCGCCACCACCTTTATACCAGCACAAATAATCCCACAGCACACAACACACCTCACACCTCAACACCATACCCCTGCACCCACACCCCTGCACCCACAAACACCTCAACCACCACACACCATGACAACACAAAAAATGCCCAAATTCACCGAGAGTGAGTTGACAGTCATGGTCAATGAGATTGTAAGAGTAGAGCCACAACTGTTTGGTAGCCTGGTCCAACAGACACCATTAGCCACGAGGACACAAATGTGGGAAAGGATAGTCCAAAGGGTGAATGCAGTAGGGATCACCCCAAGATCCAGGAAGGAGATCATGAAGCGGTGGCATGATCTCAAGAGGGTTGTCAAGGAGAGGAGGAGTAAGAACTGGATGCTGGTAAACGTGACTGGTAGTGGCCCTCCCCTCCCACAGAAAACATTCACACCATGGGAGGAGAAGGTGCTTGCCATACTGCTTCCTGAGAGTCTCACAGGAGTAGCCGGGGGAGCAGAGGCTGGTAAGTACAAACAAATGCCTAACAACACACTGAGAAGTACTTCCTTGAAATATCAAAACACCATTACACTGTCCACCCACACACAACTGGTAGCTAGCCATCTTGCTTAGGAGGCCTGTATTGGGGAGGGAGTCCTGCACTACCACTCCCAGACGACCCCAGGGGGCTATAAGTTTGTGGGAGTGAGCCTCACATTTCCAGTGCTCACAGAGCCTGCTGCCTGGGACCCTCTCCTGCGGCTGCCTCCTGAGCCTGCTGCCTGGGGCCCTCTCCTGCTGCTGCCTCCTGAGCCTGCTGCCTGGGACCCTCTCCTGCTGCTGCCTCCTGAGTCTGCTGCCTGGGACCCCTAACCACTCACTTCCGCCACAGGTGTTCCATGTCCACAGGGATGGTAAGGACAGAGAAGATCCATGCCAGTCCATTTACTAGCGAGGAGCTAGAGGTCCTTGTGGACGAGGTGCTGGCACAGTACCAAAGGCTGTTTGGTGGTCCCAATGTCGTGGTAAGTCACCATGAAGGTAGCTGTCGAGCAGGGGGTGCCAGACGTGTAGTTGTGCTGCTGCAGTATATGCCTTAAGGGTGTGGGGTTCTGTCAAACACTGACAGACAAGCTGTCTCCAGGGTGAGGGAGTGTGTGTGTCACAATGTCACTCTTTGCCATGCCTGCACCTGTATGCATGAGTGGGGAGTGTCACGTTGTCAGCCATACAGAGCCACCGAATGTTTGCCATGTAGGTGCCAGGACAGTAATTGCTTGTGTGAGTATTTCTGTGTGCCCCCTGTTGTCTGACTCAGTGTGACCCAGAGAGTCGGACCAGTGGCTGCCCACACAAACGAAAAACACCACCAGACTTACATGTTCCTTGCACCAGTTCCTTCCCACTGAATATTAGATATGCCACATCTGTGCCCTGTGTACTTGCAGACTTACACACTTCTGTCAATGCATATTATGTTAATGCATCTTGCATTTGTGAGATTATCCTGGACCCTCTACGCCCCAATTTGTGCATTCAATCACATCTGTGTGGGCCATGTTAAGTGTAAACAACTAACAGGAGATGCTCAGTCAATTCTGAGGGAACGGAAAAATGCTGAATGCTGCTAAAATGTAGGGACCCAATTCAAAAAAGTTTGCCCATCACCTGGCTAGAGTAAAGAGTCCATCGGCCCACCCTTACTGGCGGAGAATCGTCATCTGGAGCTCAGGGAGAACTAGATCTAGGACCACAGCCCTGAGCCACAGGGCCCTGCTGGGTACCTGTCCTCATGCTCCTACACTCTTACCAAGGTGGATGTTCAAACTAAGTGAACTCGAGTGAAGTGCAGTGCTCAAGTGTGTGAAAAGTTAAAAATGGCTACTTGGAAAAAAATATGTTTATTAAGGATTATCCAAGTGTCATATTTAAAATAACCTGATAGTACGAAAAATATTGACTATCTCCTGGCTATGGCTAATGCGGTCGACATGTTTCAGCCGTACTGGTCAGATGACCCGGCTTTCTTCAGGACCTCGATGCTAATTACAGGCTACTGCAGGAAAAAACACTACTAGTGCATAAAACGTGTGAACTTAAGATAGAATAGGAATATTTAGGTAAATCTGTGGCAATTGCCACCCTACCGGACACGTAGTGTACGTGTTTGCAGGTAAGAGCTACCTCTTCTTTCCTGAAATTTGAAAAATAATAATACAAGGGTCAAACTATGAAAGGGATTATTACACATCGCATCATCAGCAAGTATCGGACGGTAGTGAAATATTTATGCACTCCCTCTTTAAAACCCAAATCGTGGTTTCATACAAGTAAAAAGATCATTGTTTTCTAAAGAGACTACTTTTCACTTACCCAGCTTTATGTGGGAGAAAAACCTCACCTCACCCGGCTGATTGCTCGGAGAAGGAAGCCCCGCTCTGTTTACATGTAAAGTAAGACAAAGAAGTTGCATGTAGATACTGCTCTGTCTAAATACTTCACATCAACGTTAAACATTATCAAAAAAACTGTGATCAGAGGACCAGAGAACACTCAGCTCCTGATAGCATAAAATTGCAGGAAGATTAATATAAGCTCTGACACGCTCCCAGTTTCCAAGAAAACCTCCAGACTGGTGTAGTTCTAATGTACCTTGGAGGAACCTAGGTCTTGATCTATCCTAGTAGTGTGCTAGAATTATATTTAAAAGTGAGCACAAACCGTCCAGGGAAAGGGTAATCCGCTAGAGGTATACTCCAAACACCCTCCCCTCCCAGCGTTGTCTTTGGACAAGCCAAGTACAAACGGGAAGCCAAGGGAAGGTGAATTATCCAAAATGTTCTGGAAATAGACCTCTCTCCTCCCTACCTGTCCGTCGGTGCTCCAAACCAGACTGCGAGCAATCTGGGAGGTGACGACAGTGGGAGGGAGAGCTGTTTATATAGTCGCCTTGATTGGTTTGTACATCGGCTGATTAAATACATCTGATGTTCGTAACATCCCGATAGTCTAATGAGCCGTTTTAGACATGCTCACACACGGAACGCTATCCTACGCGCATGCGTGTTTCCATGGTTCAATCGACTACGCATTACGCGGGACATGCTCATCTCTGGGATGCTACATCGCGCTCATGCGCTGTACGATCGCACAGCCCAGATCCTGGATAGAGCGGCATCCGCCTACTGTGAAGTGGCAGAGACAGCACAAGTCACGGCCAGAAGCATGAATAGGATTTCGATGCAAATTGAATGCAGAGACTCTGACCGTGGATAAACCCAAACAGCTCGTGTGGAGAGGGAGAAGGCTTATACCTCTAGGAACTCGCAAAGTCCCTAAGGCCTATTGTAAACTACTCTCAAGTGGTGTAGGGATAATCAAATGTGTTACACTATAGTATTTAAAGGAAAGAGGGGATGTGTTGTACCTAACAAGTCATGCTGCGCCCCAGAGTGGAACTTTCGTGAGCAGCTCGGTACAAACTCCTAGATGAAAAGGCGAAAAGGCGGAGATATGGGCCCAAGATAGTAAGTGCCACAAAGGGAAGTAGATCTCAGGTAGTCCCGCTATGGTATGTCTATCAGTAAAATAACATGAAGGCGATATTAGCTCAGATTGAAATCCATGGCACATGGTCATTAAGACCTTCAGTATCCGTTTTCATTCTGAAGATCCACCTCTGTTTCTTGATGAACAGGAAATGGGAAATATCCGATATATGCTGAGGGATAAAGGGTCGTTCTAACACACACCATCTCAATTCGTCAGCCTTATGTTGTTTAGAGAGAAAATGATCAGTGAGACAGGTGGATTGTTTTTTGCACCATATGGTACTTTTGTGCTCACTGATACGCACCTTCACCTTCCGTGTGGTGTGGCCAATGTATTTCAGGGAACAAGGGCATGTAATCATGTAAATTACGCAGTCCGAGTTGCAGTTAGTATGGTTCTGGAGTATCCAGGGGCGACTTGTGCCTATGTCCACTGATACAGTTTTCGTGGTCTGTGGGCACACACTGCATGAGCCACACGGGTAATGGCTTCGTACGGGGGGTAATGACCACAAAGTGTTGGTATCATTAGTTGGCTGTGTCAGTGGTCGTGTGTGGACGAGACTGTCCCGCAAACTGGGGCCCTTTTTGAATGCAAAAAGGGGGGGTGGAATACTCTCAGCCGCCACATTGAGAATACGCCAGTGCTTGCGCACTGTTTTCTGTACTTGATTTGATAACGTGCAGAAAGTCGTCACAAATGTTACCCTGTCATTGGGGAGTTTGGGAGTACCACCATCTAGTAGCGCATCCCGGTTGTTGTTTGATGCCCTTTTCCAAGCCTGGCGTACGAGCCGTTTGGGATAGTCACGGGCCTGAAGCTGAACAGCCAGTTCACTGGCATGTTTGTCAAAGAGGTCTCTGGTCGAGCAGTTCCTACGAACACGCAGGAATTGGCCCACAGGGAGATTCTCCCTGAGGGCTCTTGGGTGGTGACTGTCAAATGACAGCAGAGAGTTTCTTGACATTGGTTTTTTAAATAATTCACACTGTAGTTTACCATCATAGGGGAAGATGGAGATATCAAGAAAAGACAGTCGTAGTCGACTGAATTCAATGGTGAATTTTAGAAAGGCATTTTGTTGGTTAAGCCAGTTATGAAATGCCTTAATCTCCTCGGTTGAGCCTCACCCCACCACTAGCACATCGTCTATGTACCTCTTCCACAGCACCAATTGTTGACGATATGGGTTGCTGTGGTTCAGTACATAGTTTTGTTCGAAGAGATGGACATAGAGGTTGGCGAGGCTGGGCGCAAATACACTGCCCATCGAAGTCCCAGAGACCTGGAGAAAGATCTGGTCTTCGAATCTGAAAAAATTCTCCATCATGGCCATTCTGGCACACTCCATGATGAAAGTGACCGGGGTGGTACTGTCCAACTCTCGGGCTTCTAAAAGAGCCCCGACGGAGTCAAGTGTTTCTTGTTGTGGAATACACGTATACAGTGACTCTACATCAAAGCTCGCCAAAATGTCGGTGGTAGTGTTGAACTCGATCTCGGGCAAAATGCGTAAGACATCAGCCGTGTCTTTGAGATATGTGGGCATTGCAGTGAACAATGGTCGCAAAAAGAAGTCAACAAACTTGGATAATGGCTCAAGCAACGAGCCAATTCCGGATATGATGGGACGACCCGGAGGTGGTCGTTGGCTCTTATGAATTTTCGGGAGGCAATAAAAGTATGGGATCACAGGTTTGTCAGTCACCAGGAATTTAGCCTCGTGTGATGTGATCCACCCTTCTGCCTCACCTTCCTCAACAAGGTGTTTTATCTCCATTGTTAACCTTGGTGTAAGGTCTGTGTCCAGTACCCGGTAGGATTTAGTGTCCTTCAGTTGCCGGAGACATTCTGTCCGATAGATAGCAGTGTCTTGGAGGACAGTGGCGCCCCCTTTGTCCGCTGGCTTGATGGTAATCGATTCATCTCTTGTTAAGTTCTGAAGGGCCTGTTTGTCCTTCTTAGTAAAGTTACTGAAATTCGTTGATCGTGTGTCACATAGTGCCATGACATCATAGGTAACGGCCGTGACAAGGATGAGGTCACTAGTACATCTCCCGGTGAGACCATGAACACCGGCCTCCGACCTAAGTCCAGTTTCACCCCTCTGGCACATCAGGTCCCCTCTCAAGTTACTACTTTTGAGAAAGCCGTTACCTATGATGTCATGGCACTATGTGACACACGATCAAAGAATTTCAGTAACTTTACTAAGAAGGACAAACAGGCCCTTCAGAACTTAACGAGAGATGAATCGATTACCATCAAGCCAGTGGACAAAGGGGGCGCCACTGTCCTCCAAGACACTGCTATCTATCGGACAGAATGTCTCCGGCAACTGAAGGACACTAAATCCTACCGGGTACTGGACACAGACCCTACAGCAAGGTTAACAATGGAGATAAAACACCTTGTTGAGGAAGGTGAGGCAGAAGGGTGGATCACATCACACGAGGCTAAATTCCTGGTGACTGACAAACCTGTGATGCCATACTTTTATTGCCTCCCAAAAATTCATAAGAGCCAACGACCACCTCTGGGTCGTCCCATCATATCCGGAATTGGCTCGTTGCTTGAGCCATTATCCAAGTTTGTTGACTTCTTTTTGCGACCATTGGTCACTGCAATGCCCACATATCTCAAAGACACGGCTGATGTCTTACGCATTTTGCCCGAGATCGAGTTCAACACTACCACCGACATTTTGGCAAGCTTTGATGTAGAGTCACTGTATATGTGTATTCCACAACAAGAAACACTTGACTCCATCAGGGCTCTTTTAGAAGCCGAGAGTTGGACAGTACCACCCCGGTCACTTTCATCATGGAGTGTGCCAGAATGGCCATGATGGAGAATTTTTTCAGATTCGAAGACCAGATCTTTCTCCAGGTCTCTGGGACTTCGATGGGCAGTGTATTTGCGCCCAGCCTCGCCAACCTCTATGTCCATCTCTTCGAACAAAACTATGTACTGAACCACAGCAACCCATATCGTCAACAATTGGTGCTGTGGAAGAGGTACATAGACGATGTGCTAGTGGTGTGGCGAGGCTCAACCGAGGAGATTAAGGCATTTCATAACTGGCTTAACCAACAAAATGCCTTTCTAAAATTCACCATTGAATTCAGTCGACTACGACTGTCTTTTCTTGATATCTCCATCTTCCCCTATGATGGTAAACTACAGTGTGAATTATTTAAAAAACCAATGTCAAGAAACTCTCTGCTGTCGTTTGACAGTCACCACCCAAGAGCCCTCAGGGAGAATCTCCCTGTGGGCCAATTCCTGCGTGTTCGTAGGAACTGCTCGACCAGAGACCTCTTTGACAAACATGCCAGTGAACTGGCTGTTCAGCTTCAGGCCCGTGACTATCCCAAACGGCTCGTACGCCAGGCTTGGAAAAGGGCATCAAACAACAACCGGGATGCGCTACCAGATGGTGGTACTCCCAAACTCCCCAATGACAGGCTAACATTTGTGACGACTTTCTGCACGTTATCAAATCAAGTACAGAAAACAGTGCGCAAGCACTGGCGTATTCTCAATGTGGCGGCTGAGAGTATTCCACCCCCCCTTTTTGCATTCAAAAAGGGCCCCAGTTTGCGGGACAGTCTCGTCCACACACGACCACTGACACAGCCAACTAATGATACCAACACTTTGTGGTCATTACCTCCCGTACGAAGCCATTACCCGTGTGGCTCATGCAGTGTGTGCCCACAGACCACGAAAACTGTATCGGTGGACATAGGCACAAGTCGCCCCTGGATACTCCAGAACCATACTAACTGCAACTCGGACTGCGTAATTTACATGATTACATGCCCTTGTTCCCTGAAATACATTGGCCACACCACACGGAAGGTGAAGGTGCGTATCAGTGAGCACAAAAGTACCATATGGTGCAAAAAACAATCCACCTGTCTCACTGATCATTTTCTCTCTAAACAACATAAGGCTGACGAATTGAGATGGTGTGTGTTAGAACGACCCTTTATCCCTCAGCATATATCGGATATTTCCCATTTCCTCTTCATCAAGAAACAGAGGTGGATCTTCAGAATGAAAACGGATACTGAAGGTCTTAATGACCATGTGCCATGGGTTTCAATCTGAGCTAATATCGCCTTCATGTTATTTTACTGATAGACATACCATAGAGGGACTACCTGAGATCTACTTCCCTTTGTGGCACTTACTATCTTGGACCCATATCTCCGCCTTTTCGCCTTTTCATCTAGGAGTTTGTACCGAGCTGCTCACGAAAGTTCCACTCTGGGGCGCAGCATGACTTGTTAGGCACAACACATCCCCTCTTTCCTTTAAATACTATAGTGTAACACATTTCATTATCCCTACACCACTTGAGAGTAGTTTACAATAGGCCTTAGGGACTTTGCGAGTTCCTAGAGGTATTAGCCTTCTCCCTCTCCACACAAGCTGTTTGGGTTTCTACCACGGTCAGAGTCTCTGCATTCAATTTGCATCGAAATCCTATTCATGCTTCTGGCCGTGACTTGTGCTGTCTCTGCCACTTCACAGTAGGCGGATGCCGCTCTATCCAGGATCTGGGCTGCGCGATCGTACAGCGCATGAGCGCGATGTAGCATCCCAGAGATGAGCATGTCCCGCGTAATGCGTAGTCGATTGAACCATGGAAACACGCATGCGCGTAGGATAGCGTTCCGTGTGTGAGCATGTCTAAAACGGCTCATTAGACTATCGGGACGTTACGAACATCAGATGTATTTAATCAGCCGATGTACAAACCAATCAAGGCGACTATATAAACAGCTCTCCCTCCCACTGTCGTCACCTCCCAGATTGCTCGCAGTCTGGTTTGGAGCACCGACGGACAGGTAGGGAGGAGAGAGGTCTATTTCCAGAACATTTTGGATAATTCACCTTCCCTTGGCTTCCCGTTTGTACTTGGCTTGTCCAAATACAACGCTGGGAGGGGAGGGTGTTTGGAGTATACCTCTAGCGGATTACCCTTTCCCTGGACGGTTTGTGCTCACTTTTAAATATAATTTTAGCACACTACTAGGATAGATCAAGACCTAGGTTCCTCCAAGGTACATTAGAACTACACCAGTCTGGAGGTTTTCTTGGAAACTGGGAGCGTGTCAGAGCTTATATTAATCTTCCTGCAATTTTATGCTATCAGGAGCTGAGTGTTCTCTGGTCCTCTGATCACAGTTTTTTTGATAATGTTTAACGTTGATGTGAAGTATTTAGACAGAGCAGTATCTACATGCAACTTCTTTGTCTTACTTTACATGTAAACAGAGCGGGGCTTCCTTCTCCGAGCAATCAGCCGGGTGAGGTGAGGTTTTTCTCCCACATAAAGCTGGGTAAGTGAAAAGTAGTCTCTTTAGAAAACAATGATCTTTTTACTTGTATGAAACCACGATTTGGGTTTTGAAGAGGGAGTGCATAAATATTTCACTACCGACCGATAATTGCTGATGCTGCGATGTGTAATAATCCCTTTCATAGTTTGACCCTTGTATTATTTTTTTTCAAATTTCAGGAAAGAAGAGGTAGCTCTTACCTGCAAACACGTACACTACGTGTTCGGTAGGGTGGCAATTGCCACAGATTTACCTAAATATTCCTATTCTATCTTAAGTTCACATGTTTTATGCACTAGTAGTGTTTTTTCCTGCAGTAGCCTATAATTAGCATCGAGGTCCTGAAGAAAGCCGGGTCATCTGACCAGTACGGCTGAAACATGTCGACCGCATTAGCCATAGCCAGGAGATAGTACGAAAAATATTGACTATCAGGTTATTTTTAATATGACACTTGGATAATCCTTAATAAACATATTTTTTTCCAAGTAGCCATTTTTTACTTTTCACACACTTGAGCACTGCACTTCACTCGAGTTCACTTGGTTTGAACATCCACCTTGGTAAGAGTGTGTAGGAGCATGAGGACAGGTACCCAGTAGGGCCCGGTGGCTCAGGGCTGTGGTCCTAGATCTAGTTCTCCCTGAGCTCCAGATGACGATTCTCCGCCAGTAAGGGTGGGCCGATGGACTCTTTACTCTAGCCAGGTGATGGGCAAACATTTTTGAATTGAGTCCCTACATTTTAGCAGCATTCAGCATTTTTCTGTTCCCTCAGAATTGACTGAGCATCTCCTGTTAGTTGTTTAGACTGTGATTGGGGAGCGGAGGTGTTTTCAGTCATTAATTAAATCCCCTGAGACCCTTCTTTACATTGTATTTTTTGGCCATGTTAAGTGCCCTTGTGAGGGGTCCCCCAATTTGGGAGGGAGGGAGGTTACAATAGGTCCTGAGTCTGGGTCTTGCTACTGTACTGATTGATGTTGGTACCTGACATTGTGGAACTGGTCATTAACCCTTCTTTTCTCTCATACATGCAGCTCAAGGTAAACCAGCGTAAGGCCGTGTGGAGGGCCATTGCGGCAAAGGTGCGAGCCCTGGGGGTATCCAACCACCGACGCACACACTGCCACAAGAGGTGGGACGACATCAGTCGGCTTGCAAAAACCGAGGCTGAGATGACATTGGGGATGCTACCTCGCACAGGGCGTTTGGCACAGCGCAGCATGACTCCAGTGATGGGCCGCATCTTGGCAGTGACTCACCCAGACCTGGATGCCCATCTGAAGGAGCATGGCAAGCAAGGCAGGGCTGGTGAGTATCTGGGGAGCGTGACTTTGGCTTGGAGTGGATGCATATGTACAGGGCCTGTGGCAGCAGTGAGCCATACGATGTGCGTGTGTTGCTGTGCTGTGCTGTGTCATGTGAGTGGCTGCTGTGATGTGTGCTTGTATCAGGTATTGTGCCACCCTGACCTTACTGTGCAGATACTCCCTGCTGTACTTTCCCATTGCCAGATGTGTTGGGATCCACATGGTCATTCAGCGTTGGGATGGTGTGGGTGATCTATTATGGGGTGAACAGCAATGTCCACTTGCTGAGTGTGAATTCATGTATGCCGACTTTGCCTGCACCATGATCGTTGATGCCCCAACATCTGCAAATAATGTGCCCCAGATTACCAGATGGTGCTTGCTATGGCCTATGTGGCATTGGGAACTGTGATGTCCTAATAGGTGTGTGTGTTGTCCCCTCCTGTTCCCTGAAGGTCTGTTAGTGGTAACAAGTGTTGTACCCTCATCATGTCCTAAGGTGTGGGCAGGCCAAGTTGTGTGTGTGGTACACTGCATGTACGGGCAGGGTGTAGTGCTGTGTGGCATCAACATGGCTCACTCGTGGCAGATAATCAGCGTTGCAGGCACTGTTGTGGTCTATGTTGTGTGTTGCTGCACAGTGATTGCAGGGGGTGGTGGTTAACATGTAGATTTAGGCCTCTCCTGTAGTGCATTGTCTTGAATTAGTGTGACCAGATGATGAATTTTACACAACCCTGTATCTCTCTCTCATGCAGATTCGCAAGAGACCACGGAGGAACATGAGCCCGAACCCAGCGGTGCCGAGAGTGGCACTACAGCTGCAGCGGAGGCCAGTGATACAGAGCCCACCAGCGCATCTGAGGGGGACAGTAGTATGCAGGAGGAATCCGTGGCTGAGACACAGAGTACCACTTCATCTGATGCCAGCGGGGATGCATCCATGCTGGCAGGCACAGGGGATGGGGAGTCTGCATCGTCATCTACCACCCAGCGGCCAGTGCCCAGCCTCCCATCCACTTCTTCTGGTGCTGCCCGTATCCGTGTCACTAAGAGGGGATGAGTCACATTCACACCTGGCACCGCTGCCCCATCACCTGTCCCCCCTGCTGCCCTCACTGCAGAATGTGTAGAGCTCCTGCGCCAACTCTGTGTTAGCCAGACCGCCCTGCTCAAAGCCTTCAGTGACCATGACAAGAAATTAGGCCAGGTGGTTGCATACATGGAGGGCATACACTCTGACGTGGGTGGGCTACACCGTACAGTCCAGGCTTTGTCATTCACAGTGACGTCAGCCCTTCAACAGGCACATGCTCCCATTGCAGGTCAGGTGCCTTTGTCCACCCCCCAGTCAGTGGCCACATCAGGTGACAGTGACCACGGTTCGCCTGTGTCACCAAAAAGATACAGCACAAGGAGCATACAACAGACACAACCCAGGCACTCACACCCACAGACACCATCCCCACTGAAGAGCAGGGCCACCCCACAATGCACAGACAAGAACCAGTCAGGGAAGATCAAGGCCAGGCGATCAATGAGGCAGACATCAGGCTCACATGCCGCAGAGGCATCACCAGCAAAAGACTCTCCTGTCACTGAAACTTCACACAGACCTACACATGCAGTGTCTGTGTCCATTGAGTAGGTGTTGCATATCAGGGGTACACCTAGGAAGAGCACAGGGACACATCCACCCACCACATCTACCCCATTTCCGAGTCCATTGAAGCAGGTGGAGGAGAGCACTGTAGAGACCACCCCTGGCACAAAGTCAAAGCAGGGCACTGTAGACACCACCCCTGGCAAAAAGGCAAAGCAGGGCACTGAGGACACCACCCCTGACAAAAAGGCAAAGCAGGGCACTGTGGAGACCACCCCTGGCACAAAGGCAAAGCAGGGCACTGTAGACACCACCCCTGGCACAAAGCAGGGAACTGTAGACACCACCCATGGCACAAAGGCAAAGCAGGGCACTGTGGAGACCAACCCTGGCAAAAAGGCAAAGCAGGGCACTGTAGGGGGTACACCAGGCAAAGAGGGGAAGGAGGTCCTGAGGCGTAGCCAGACCAAGCGTTCCCCAGGATCCAGCACATCACCAGAGGTAGTGCCAGTGTCTGCACCTGATGTGGGACAGTTGGTGTATGTGCCTATTGGGTCATCAACACTTCCCATCAACCCCAAGACAGGGAAGCCAATTCATATTCCCAAAAAGTGGAAGGGCACCCCTCCAACCTCTCCCACCCACACTGTGTCAGAAGTCTGCATGACTCCACCTCCACGTGCCACTATGCCACCTGGTCCACACAGCCCTCCAGCTTGCCAATCCACTGTTAGCCCCACATCACCTGGGGCTCTGTCACCCCAGTTAAGTGGGCCTGCTGTCACTGACACACAGCCAGGTACAAGTCTGCATGACTTCCATGAGTGAGTTGACATCCCCCTCATGCACCTGTGCCTCATACAGGTGTGCTAGTCCTGACCATTGTTTACAAGCATGGACACTGGCCCTGTTGCTCTGCTGTGTTGGCCTCTCCCCTGCCATGGACACTGGCCCTGTTGCTCTGCTGTGTCGTGCTCTCCCCTGCCATGGACACTGGCCCTGTTGCTCTGCTGTGTCGTGCTCTCACCTGTGCCTTGGACACTGGCCCTGTTGCTCTGCTGTGTTGGCCTATCCCCTGCCATGGACACTGGCCCTGTTGCTCTGCTGTGTCATGCTCTCACCTGTGCCTTGGACACTGGCCATGTTGCTCTGCTGTGTTGGCCTCTCCCCTGCCATGGACACTGGCCCTGTTGCTCTGCTGTGTTGGCCTCTTCCCTGCCATGGACACTGGCCCTGTTGCTCTGCTGTGTTGGCCTCTCCCCTGCCATGGACACTGGGCTTCCTGTTTGTGTTTCACCTGTGCATGGTATATAGCATTTTTGCATCATTTTGAGCCTTGCTGTTGTCTACTATTGCTGTACCGCTGCATCCGTGCAATATGTGAATAAATACAGTTACTTCTGGTGTGTGTTTTGTCGGTGTCCTTGCTGATTTAAGTTCTGTTTCTGTTCGCATTTGATTGCCTGTGCACCATGATCCATGTATCACTTCAACATTGCAAGGCTCTTTGCAGCCATCATAATTTTGGGCAGGGGTGACCGGGTCTTAAGTCCATTCTGAGCCTGCAAATTGTGTGATCTGTGATGGCTATTTTACCTGGCATGCAGGCATCTTGTTAGTGATTTGCAGTTGTTGCCTACACTGTTCACATGTCTGGTTGGGGGACACAGCCAGCATAGGGTGTGATGCTGTGCAAATGTTTCGAAGCTGGCTGGGATATGTAATGAAGTATGTGTGTGGATTGCTTTCTGTGTGCCCAGCCTTGTATGCGTATGGTCATCTTGTGTTGGGCCTTGGTCCTGGTGCCATGGCCTACATGAGATGGGTGGTGTTGAGTGTAGCAGAGGTGTGCAGTGTGAAGGGTGTCAGTTTGTAGTGGATGTGTGTGTGCCCTGTATTGTGTGAGACACACATGTGTCACCCAGGAGTTGTATGCCTGTTGTTTGTTTTGTCTTGCCCTGGGTAGAGGATTGTATGCACTTGTGTGAGTTGTTTGTAGTGCACTGTGCTGTGTGTTGGTGTGTCCATGGTGTTGTGTGTGACTCCTCCTTGTTGTATTTGTCAGTTTGGAATGTACAAAGTGTGTGACTTCCACATCAGTGTTGTGTTTGATTGATCCTCAATGTGTCTTGGGTGTTTTTGTGTGAACTGTGTGGCCCTGTTGCTCCACACTGGCATTGTGTTTGTGTTTGTCATGCATTGCAGGCACACAGTGGTTTTTGCACTCCTGTATGGCATGATGTGTGTGGTTTTAGGCCATCCCCTATGTGTGCCACTTGTGCCTGGCCATTGTGGGTGTTCCGTCACTCTATTGGTGTGTGGTACACCCCTTACATGTCTGCTACTGACATGCAGGCTGTGTAACTTAGATGTCAGCTTTCCCCTTGGTTTCCATGTGTGTGTGCCTCCCCATCACTTCATATGTGGGCTTGTGCTTTGTGGTGCAGTTCTTGGGCCATGAGTGTTGTTCCACTATGGACATTGGCACAATGGTTTATGTGTGCTGTCCTTGTGCTATTGGTCATTCTGTAGTGGTCATGTGCACTTCAGCTGTGTGTGCTGGCCAGTGCTCTGGTGGAGGTGGCTGTGCTCTTGTGTCCCAGAGTGGTGCATGTGTAGTTGTTGTGTTGGATGTGTGGATGTAGGGTGTGGTATTGCTTCAGTTCCTGGGTGTGGTGTTGCATTTGTGCAGTGCTGATTTGTGGTGTGTGATGCAGTTTTGTCAATCATGCCTGTTATGCAGACAATGCTTGTCGTGCATGCGGTGCTGTGTGTATGTGGCCTTGGCATTGCCTAATGTGCATCCCCTGTTGTCTTGTGGTGTTTGTTTATTGAGGTTTCATGTGCATGTGTGATGGGTTTGATGTGGCTGTGTGTGTTGGTCCAGATGCACTTCTTGTGTGATTTGTGTTATGGTGTGTTTGTTTTGTTCTGGAGTGATGTTGTTGTGTACTCCTGTTGTGTCTGTTCTCCCATTGATTTTCCCCAGTTTGGCTGACAGGGTATGTGTGTTTCTGTTGGAGTTCAGTATGTGTTCCTGTATTGTTTGTGTGTTGTTCTTGTGCAGGCATCGGTTGAGGCATCCCTGTATGTTTGTTGTGTTTGTGTGTGTGCTGGCAAGGGTTGTGAGCCTTGAGTGTGTGTGGCAGTGGTGTTGTTTGTTCCTTGTCCGCCACTCCTGCAGTGGCTGTCTCCCTGGTTGTGTGTTGTGTGGTGCAGAGAGTGTGTATTGTGCTTGTTGTTGCAGTGCTTGTTGGTGTGCATGGGGGTGCACGGGATGGGCACCTGACCTGTGGGTTGATGGGGTGTGTTGCTGTGTGGTTGGGTGCTGTGTGTCCCTGTGGTGTTTGTGCCCTGCCCATGCCTTGGAGTGGCCCTGCCTTCTGCATAGTGCGCATGTGTTGACCGAGGCGTTGACGTGACCGGGACCGTGACGTTGCTGCTGGTTGGCGGTCGATGTGTGTCCAGGATGCTGAGGGGTGCCTTGTTGTGAGGTGGGGGATGTGTGGGTGCCCGTGTGGATGTGTTGTGTCCCCCAGCAGGGTGTCTGTGTGGTGATTGGACCCTGTGTCGGCCTGTGTGTTGTGTGTTGCATATGTGTATTTGCGTGCCTACGGCGGCATCCGCGGCGGCCCATCTGACGATAGTGTTGTAGGAGGAACATCACCGGATGCATATGGAGGGCTGGGTTCATGGCGGTCAGGACCGGGTCTCGGCTATCTCGCTCCGCTGTCGAGTTTCCGCCTGCTCAGGCTGGGCGGTGTCTCCGCTTCGGTGCGTCAGCTTGTTTGGGCCATCCTAATTTGTCGAGTGGGGCGGACGTCATTCGGCACGGTGGAGAGTCTCGATTGGCTCCCGCCGCTGCGGTGGCGGGCGCACTTTGATGGCGGTGCGCGTCGCTCCGCGGCAGACGGGAAATGACCTATGTTTACCCATCCTAATTTGGCGGACGTGAGTTCCACTGCTCGCTGACGGAAATAGCTGTTTTTCCGCACCGCCACCACCGCGGTGGTGCAACCGCCCGACATCCTAATGGACCCCATTGTGTTTGTCTATGATTTTTTACTCTCTCTTTTTTATTGTGTCTGTTCTGTGTAACAGCTTTTTAACAGACATTGTTGTTTATATTCATTGTGAGGGATCATGTAAATGGATTGTTTGTTTTATTTTATTGGTGACTTTTTATGATTAATAAATGAATTTGTAATTTTGTATTTAATTTTTATAATTTAGCTTATATTGTTCATTCCCTAGCTTCATATGGGTCAATCATCTGTAATATGGGTGAGTGAGTCGGATAAGTGCAATACCTACCCTGCATGTAGTGTGCTGATCGTATGACGTTTGGAAAATACAATTTAGTCCAAAGGAATTTACTCTTTATTCACTGTACAGTGCCCTACTCCTTTGGCGTAAAGGGGCCCCTCTTTCTCTACTAGCATTTACGGATATGTACTAGACTGCTTCATTACTTGCTGTTGGAGTCTGCGAGCTATGGCGGGGCCCTGATTCGGGGCTAGAGTGGGAAGCGGGAGGCCTGTGGGCTCAGTTTTAAGGCCTGTATCTTTGGCCAGAGGACAATGAAAAACACGCTCTCTCTTCCCAGTTTTTAGGTCTCTCCAAGGCAGCGCTTGCGCTGTCTCGTTGAGACATGCAGTATATACTATAGCGGGGAAGCTTTGTTTAAGCTCAGCCCATCTTTTGGATTGATTTAGATCCCAAATGCTGCCTTTTGATTGGTTTTAGGCTTGTTAGTCCCTCCTCCTCATGGCATGTCATCATTTGTATCCTTCCCCAGCTATTGGCCCCTTTACTTCAACATTATTTTCTTCCCTGTCTCTCCCCCGCCCCCTCCCGCAGTCTGTGACTTCTGGGCCCACCCTGCACCCCCCACTCCCATTTATGCCGTCTCTCCCTGCACTCCCATTTTCAATGCAATAGGTCTCGCGTAAATACGAGTCCTATTGCATTGCAAATGCTTGTTTAAATTGTGAGCAACAGCACTATTTTCTGCTTCTGCCTCCCACGTCTCCTCCAACCCCTCGCAGCTTCTTTTCTTAGCTCTCTGCTCCTTGAAACATGCGGTTTTACAGTACAAGCTGAAATATTGAGCTATGCAGCGCCGTACGTTGTTTAAAATTTACATAATTATTTTAATTAAGCAGCTAATATTATTACATATTCGCTGTCTAGTTAAGTAACAAAAATCCATCTGTTATAAGTAGAGAAGAGCAGCGAGATCTGTTTCTATTTTCAAACATATTCCTGTCAAAGATATAGATTATAATCTGGTACATACTACCAGAAGCTTGCCTTTTAGAAATGGCCATCGCTTTAACTTTGCTTTGTTTCTCTGACAGGAAGCTGGGTGTCTGGTCAGGCATTTTCATATGAGCATTTCCTGTCATTGCGAGTATCGACCAGAGTAGCGGCAGCAACAAGGCAACAACAGTGGTGAGTATACATTTGTGTGTGAAATACTGTCTTTAGTGTATTAACCCCCCCCAATTGTGGGACTAAGACTTGGTGGCCATCCATTTAGGGAGTTCCCTCCTCACTCTACTGCTATCAGTGTGAGAAATGTGAGTGCCTTATTCAACAACTTCCTGTTTTTCATTCCGCAAAAGAACAAGCGACCTCCATTTGCTTTTTGCTTTTGAAAATCGCTCTTAGTAATCTGCGTTTTCTGACTCCTGAAGGCAAGAAATATGTTATTTGGACTGCCAACTCTTCCAAACAGTGGTGATGGCCTCTGTTTGATTCTGCCTAAACTGCTTATTCCTTGTCTTGTGTTTTTCTTGTGTACATGGTTACCCATTTATATTTATTTTCATCAGTATGTCTGCCAAAATATTTGCGCCACAGATAAACATGTAATAATTTGGCCCATGTCATTGTTTAAAAATATCAGCACGATGCCTTGGGTGTGCCATGCACTTATATGCCTCTTCTAGCTCCTGTGGTACCGGCTTGCCCCCAGTAACCACACTAGGAGTGATAGATGGGGGGGGCTCCCTGGCCCACACACTGCACAATGCCACCATATATTTCTAGCCATTTTTTCACAACATGTCTCGTACTTTTTACGCTAAATTAGGAGACATGCAGAATACTCCCACATGGTGGTCTTTTGGCTGTCACCTAATATTTGTATAGACTGGTGGGAATGCTAGCTTCAAATCTACACTCGCCAATGACAAACTGGGCCATCTGGCCCCTTTTTTTTATATAAATGTTCATGGACATGACTTGGGCAATTATGCACAGTGAGCAAGCTTCCAGCGGTCAGAGAACTTTAGTGTACAACCCTAATCTGACCACTAACACGCAAGGGGTAATTATTGGACCCTACCTTATGTATCCCTTTGACATAAAATTAAGGTGGTTCTCTTTGACTGCTGCAATTCTAACACGCCTGCCGCAACATTCACTGCACTTCAATATAAACTTTATTGAATGTGGGACTTAGACACATTTGTTTTTAGAGTTTCTCTCTTACATAGTGTTGAACTGGTCTCTGCCTCCCTTTTTATGCTTGTTGCTATCACTATGTTTCTAGAATTGCTTCTAATGCCACAACCTTTACCAGGTAGGTTGGAGTTGCGTTTACACTTTAGGCAATCTTGCCAAGGGCAAAAAGGGCACTGTGCCTGACTAATATCTATCCTTCCACTATCTTTCTCAATCCAAATAATCTGACTAACATATACACCACTCAAATTACTTTCATATTTTTTGCTTTACTAGTTCACCAATTCAATTTTCCGTCTTTATTCGATCATAAACAATCATAAAAGACACATATAGACAAATACAATCTGATATAAAAGACATAAAATCCCATACAAAGCATTATTTTAAAAGAGCATATAATTTAAAATCCCAATGGTAATTAAAACAATACTAATTAAAACAATGATTGTTTAAAAGGGAGAATTCAGGAACACAGGATATTCCGGTCAAAATTACATAGGCTAGGTTTTGGTCTCCAATATTTAAGATGACTGTCTAGGGGGAACATAGGGACACCGAGATATAAGAAACAGGTTACATGCTGCCTTGCAAATTTTTCCTTCTGAGGACCAAGGTCCAACTCAGAAACTTAGCCATAGCAATGACTATGACTTCAGTAGTTCCGGTTTTTAAAATGCACAAAGCAGTATGGCTTGATCTTGTTCCAAGGTTTTTACAAACCGGCTTGAGCCATTTCTGTCGTGGGCCCTTGTATGCAGGGCACACAAACAATACATGCGATAAAGTCTCGTCCACTGTAACACAAGTATCACATTTTGTATCCCGGGCGTCCCCCCACTTTTTAGTGAAGGATTTTATGGGTAGTGTTCCTACTCTAAATTGATGATAGAGTTTTCTATGACCGGGACGTGTGATAGTGTCCCAATAGGCCTCAAGCTTATACTCATATTTAAAATCTAAAAACAGGCATGTAAGGGAACCACTAGAAACAGAGGACAAAGACTTTACGCTAACCCTGTCCTTATATAAGGTTTTGAGATCTTTTTTTGATGGGAAAGAGTTTCCTTCTGGGTCCTCCCACAAGTGAATGAGGCCCATGTCTAATAACAATGCCTTGATCTTTGCTAGCCAGGGGATTTTGTTGGCCTTGTCAGCATCTTTAATACAATTAGCAGCTTTTGCATGGGGAGCTAACTCCGGGGTAGTCCAAAGTCTTCGCCAGTAGGCAAGGGGTCTAAAACCCACAGCCTCCTCAAAGGGGATACATCCTAGATCTAATAGTAGGGGCCTGAGAGGGGAGGATTGAGGAAGGCTGGTCAATGCCCTCAAAAACTTGTTCTGGGCTAAGACTAATAGTGCTAAGTTTTCTAACCCCCATAGTTCCATCACGTATATTATTGAAGCTCTAACCTTACCTTGGTATATAGATAGGGCCGGGCCAACTGGTTTGGTTTGAGACAACCTTATCATTGGTTATGCCTTAAGATTAGTAGATCTAATTGTGGCTTCCAGTTCAGACGTTTGCCCAAAGTAACGGCCAGATATGCAAAGGAGTCAGTTTATTCCAAGGGCACATTATTCATTTCCACTCTAGCTTTCACTACTTTACGTTTATGCAAGACCATGAACTTCGTCTTATTAACGTTAACTACTAAATCATGGTAATTGAAGAACAAGGTGAATCGATCAAGGACACGTTGCAGACCAGATTGCGTCTTGGACAAAATTAAAGTGTTGTCTGCAAACATTAAGAGCAGAACCCTAGATCCCGCGAGAGTAGGTGCATCCGTAGGAAAATCAGTGTAGTATGAGAACATTATTTATGAACAATGAGGAAAGGGTAGTGGCCAGGACGCACCCCTGCCTTACTCCCTTGCTCACAGGAAAGCGGTCTGTTAACTCACCCTGCTGATCCCAACGTACTTGGGCATACGTTGATTCATGGAGTTTTACAATGAGGGATAGGATCTCAGCAGGCATCCCTGCCTCCCTAAGGGTAGCCCACATCTTGGGTTGGGGGTCTAAGTCAAATGCAGGTTTGAGGTCTACGAATGCTGCATAGTGTCTCCCCCCTGCTAAGACCACTGTATTCCAGTATATCAACATGAACCTAAAAACTTGGGCGATAGTGCTAACATGGGAACGAAAGCCTGCTTGATAAGTGGTTAGTCTTTCATTCTCATCTATCCACCTGTTTACCCTGCTTAGCACTAATCTCGCCATAGTTTTTTGATCAGTGTCTATAAGGCTTAAGGGACAGTAGTTGGAGGGACAAGCACGATCCCCCATTTTGTATATAGGGATTATTACAGTCCCGCGCCAGGAGTCCGGAAAAGGGGCACCTCTGGCCAAGCCATTAGCAAGGATATGGATGTATTTTACCCAGTTCTCCCAATCTGATTTATATATGTCTACCGCAATACAATCCGGACCAGGTGCCTTGCCTACAGCCACACCATCAAGGGCTCTCTCAATTTCCACCAATGTGAAAGATAGGACACAGTCCGTCTTTACACAAGGCAGGTGCCCGGTACCTTGTTCGGGTGATGAAAATTGGGCCTGATAATAAGCGACCCAAACTTCTGGGGGAACATTATTAACTGGAGCCGGGCCAGCACTGCTATTACCCCATTTTGTTATGTGCTAGAACCGACACCAGTTTTTCCCATTGATTGCATCTAGGAGGTCCCTCCATCTATTTTCATCAAAGGCTTTCTTTGTCCTGTGTTGGGTGGCCTTATAGTCTGCCCTGAGTTTCCTTATCTCCTGCATGGAGCCCACCCTTATGGCTTGGGACAATTGTCTAAAAGCTACCCTACAGGCCCCATCATACCATTTCGCAGCCTTATGGGTGGGAAGGACAATAGACCTTTTTGTATATTTTGTAAAATAACTTTTCAGCTTAGTAAACAGGGACTCGTGGGCCTCTATAAGAGTTGTAAGGCTAGCCTCACTGGAATTAAGATGGGATAGGGTTACAAGTGACTCATCGAGAGTAGACCTTATCTGTGCCATGGTGCCCTCATCCTCCGATACCCGTGCCCATTTTAATCTTTGGCAGCCAAATGACATAACAACGTCTGTCATAGCACTCTCTGAGCCCGACCTCAACAATGTGCGACCCTTTACCTCTAATGTCAATGACAATGGGTCGTGGTCACTCTCTGGTCTATTTAAAACCTCCACATCCTTTAGTCTTGACCGCAAATCTAAATTCATAAAAATGTAGTCGGTCCTGCTACTTCTCCCATTATTAAAAGTGGGATTACCTTTAAGGTCAGATTTAGTTCTCCCATTGAGTGCCCGGAGCCCACCCTCCAGTGTCAAACTTTTTAATTGGAGAACTGCCTCCGTCCATTTGTTAATTGGAGGAAGCGTTAGAGGCGGAACTCCCCAGCTCACATCCTCTTTTCTAGTAAGACTAGCATCCTCTAAGCCAAACGGCTCAAACGTACAGTTGAAATCCCCTGCAATGACCCAGTTACTTGATCCTTCCATTAACTTAATGAAGTGCTCTAAGCTAGTGATGGTTGGAGATGCTTTCCCACCGGCCATACCTCTAGCGTAGACGTTAATCAATATAAAACCAGGGTCATAATCAAAATTTATTTTAAGTGCCTGGATATCTGGGTTATCAATCCCAAGTTCTTCTACCTGGAGGCCCACCCGCTGTCTTACCCAAACCAATAAACCTCCAGAGTGACGTCCCTTGGGGTTTGCAATGGCCGGTTTACCAAAGGCCAGATAACCTGGTCGAAAGATGGTGCTCAAGGACCAGGTCTCCTGCAGGGCAATGATATCATAGAACTCGATTAAAGTAGACCAATCAAAAGAAGAGGTCTTCGGTAGTAAACCGGCAATGTTCCACAATACCATACTTAATATACTTGTGGCAGTACCTTCCCCCCGGTCTAACAATGTCAGGGCCTCCATATGCTCAGACCCCCCCAATTGTAGCCAGCTGAGAGCTTGGGGCTATCCTAGGAGAGGGGGCAGGTTGATTAGCTTGTGCCTCAGTTACAGATGAAGCTACAGGGGACAGTCAATCGCATGAGTCTAAGCCTGACAAGGGAGCAAATCTTTTGGCAAGGTTCAGATTGAAGGGGCCACCTGTAGAATGTTGTGGTGCTGAAGTACGCCCGCCCGCTTGCAAAGAGAGATGACTGTTTCTGTAGAAGAAACCTAGAAGCAGAAATGAGAATTTCCCAGTGGAACGCCAATGGTTTCTACTCCCTAGATGACCCAGTAGAATTCTAACAACGTGAGCATTATTGAAGTTGGCAACTACACAATCACCCCACCCTTCCTTTATAGAGTGTCCAACCCAAGGTGCACGTCTAGCCATAATCATTTGGCACTAGTTCACCACTAAACCCTTAAGGGTTCTGAAGTAGCATGCTACTCACGAAAAAAAAAACCGCTAATCCCCATCAAGGGCAGCAATCGCTATATACCTAATGTACTACATAGCTAAATACTTGAAAGGTCCAAAAAAGCGAGACCGCTTGCATTGCAAATGCTTGTTTGCAATATGTTTGCTTGCTCTGTTGAGGCCTTCAGCTCTGTAATGTCAGCTCTACAATTGTGCTCCTAGGCGGAGCTCGTCCCCTTTTTAGTGGCTGTGTACTCTGTTAATCTATGATCAGAACAAATTCTCTTGGACCAAATTAAAAGATTATATTCTTCACTCTCACTCAAAGCTGTTTAAACTCTCACCATAAGGTCATACCAATACTGCACATGAATCATAAGCTTGAACGCAGAAAACAATTGCATAGACACATGTATCTCTAACCAGAATTACAAGAACATTGATTAAAAAAACATATTTTTATTGACAATTCATCATAATATGAAGTTCTCCTTGATCAAAATCAAATCACATGAAAGAAAAGGCAAACAAAGGGTGACTGCATAAAATAAATAAAGCTTTTCGGCACACCATTTCAAAACCGAAGATCACCAATAAGGTTGTCTCGGTGGGAGGTCCCATTATTTGACTTAGAGGTCCTAGCTAATGATTTTGCGGATGGTTTCGGGGAACAAGGTTATTCTGCTACTGATGCCCCATAAGTATACCTGAGTGTGATTAAGACTTGAGGAACATGCAGTGTTAGAATTGATTAAAACCACTGTCGTAAATATTTAATTTACTATCATAATTTCTATGCAGGTAAGTACTTAATCAATAATAACTCAATCGGAAAGAAGGAGGCAGAGTCCGTGGTGTTAGAGTTCTTAGGGGTTTTATTCCTTAAAAAGGAATGGTCATGACCTAGCTATCATGTTCCCGCAACCACACAGGGTTCAGGAAGGGATAGAAGAGTGCGCACCACATTTTATTGACAGTACATAGCTTATATACTTAATTCATTGTCATGAAAAACATATGGTAGGCGTAACAGCTGAGAGAAGACAAGATAACAGCATCCACGTGTTAGCAATACGTAATCAGAAGGCGTGAACTAGGCGTGAATTAGAGGTGTGTGCTAGAAACGTCACCAGGTAGGTGTCACAGAAGGGGTGGCACTAACAGAAATGTTGCAATGTCAGCAGAAATCGGAAGCTTGGATGCGCGCGCAGCTGCATGACGTGTGATTGACGTGAAACTGGAGGGTGCAGGAAACTTGACATTTACACTTGACGGAAAGAGACAGAAGTCTGGCATGTCAGATCAACTTGTACTTCTATCATATCTGATATCTGATGTTTGGGAACCATACTATCAAGAGGGAAAGGTCTCTGGGGCAGAAGCTATTCTATACTGACTGTGAGTGCGTGTGTAAGCGCCTGGGTGTCTGTATGAGAAGCGTGAGGGCATGGGCCTTCCATGGGAGCATGGTAACAGAGGCTATGAATTACTTGCACGGAGACAGGTTGGCCCTTTGCTCTGCAGATGAGGGGGATGTTTACTGAAGCTAGTAGGCAGGAATGTATTTTTCGAGGAGCGGAACAGATAACTCGAAGGTTATAGTCAGTCTTGGCAGGCAGCAGGCTGAGCTGAGCACGGTGGGCCGCGCTGGAAGTAAGTCAGAGTTCACGGGTACAGAGGCAGCCTGGGCTGAGGTTTTCAGAGTCAGAAGCCAGAAAAATGGCTCGATGGCAGAAATTCAGGGCCTACTTTGCCAGAGCTGAAAAACGTGTAAGGTACACTACAAAAAGACGTTGGCATAGCATACTTAGGAACGGACTATTCAACCCATTCAGGGTGGGTCTGAAAGAGGACATGTTGACGTTGGACGCAAATGTATTTGCGTCTTCGTAGCTGGCACAGGAGGGAAGTTACATGCACTTTAAGCTGGTACATGGAGTCGGTGGGGTACACGCTAGGGAACACAATCTTGACCATAAAATTTATATTTCCTCATTCCCTCCTTGTTCCCTACGGACCCTTCATGATATATCGATCCTCATGAATCGATCAGTTTGTTCTTGTAACATCATTTGCTCTTCTTTCTTTCTTTCACGTTTTGAGAGTAAACTGGAATGTTCAATGCATGATGTGGCACACAGTCCACAAATCGCTGGCCCACACTGTAGGCACAGGCAGCAACTGAATACTAGGACTAGGCCAATGCCTAGGAAGGATAGGATCTTCCATCCCCAAGCGGTTAACGTTGTCCAGAACCAACCGGACCAAGTCCAGGTGCCTGGATTCTGATGTATCAGATTTGCAATTTTGTGAAGACGTGTAATAGCTTGATATACAGATGGTGCGTTTTGTGGAATAAAAATACAGCAACTTGACCCGATGACCTTACAGGCTCCACCTCTATCTGCCAAGATGACGTCAATCACAAGACGATTCTGAAGAACAACAACCCGCATGGCGGACTGCTCCTCTGTTAAGTTACCTAAGGCGGAGGCAGTTTCATTCACTACTGCTTCAAGGGTTCTAGTTAATCTGCGGATTAGTTTACTATTTTGGACGGGACCTAAAAAGAAAAAGAATCCTTTATTAAAATCGGTGTATTGTTCCCATGCTGTTTCTGTATAGTCGACGAGTGAGATATCTCTTCTGAGTCTATTCTTTGCTAGATTTGTATTTCTGTGATAATCAGGAGGAGCTAGAAAAACAGGTGGCAGAAGGAATGCAATGTAACAGGTACCATCCCAATCTGGAGGTAAGCGTATGTATGCGGTATGACCACAAACAAAATAGGAATGACGGGTAGCTCTAAAAGAAGACTTGCCTTGATCACTGAATTCGACCACAATAGTACATTTACTATGGCCTAAGTGTACTGAACCTTTCTTACTGACACATAATTCACCAGTGACTGGTAGTACTGACATAGCGGGCAGAACTGGAGCAGGTTCGGATTCAACAGTAAGGATCATAAGGTTAATTGTGTAATTACCTAATCCATAAACTTCGTTTTCTAGATCAGTTCCTATTCTAATGGGGAGTCCCTTCTTGTCAGGATAACAGGCATTAAGCAGAACTAAGTTCAAGTTTCCCCAAACCCAGCTCCCTTTGAAAACAGCAATATCAGGATCTACGGAATTTATTATTCTAAACCAGGCACCACAGGAACCGTTGTGAGTGAACGGATACGGAAAGAGGGGCAGAGCTCCCTTGTATTTCTGGTAGGGAGGGAGTCGGCCGCATATCCAGCAGTTTGTAGCATTGTTAGTCTGATGGGAGTGATGTAACATACTAATGAATGTGTTGTTGCGCAGCGCAAGTCTGTAAGAAAGTTCATGTGGAGGTAGTGTACTAAAAGAATGTTCAGCAGAGACATTATAAGCAGATTGTTCACGCTTGAAAATAGGATAATAGATGGGGAGCAGTATACTCGCAATAATTATCAGAACACTTAGAAAAAACATAATTAATAATGTCACCATACAGTGACTACGTAGTGATTTACAATATGTACGTTTCTTTAATTCTCTCTCTCTATCTCGATCTAGGGGATACATGTCAGAAACTATTTAACCGATTCACCTAGGGGAGGACTTAAACAATTAAACTGTCTGACTTGCTAGATCGGAGCTTAAGTCTGTATTCCTCTTGGGGAGTTTTCTCTCGTTCGGAAGTTTTAAAGTCACTAGTTTTGATACAGTCTTTGGTGGGGGTGGACGAGCCTGGATCTGGTTTCAGTTCATTGTATTTTTTGATATGGCTCGTGTGGACCCACCCCTTTCTGCCTTCCAATTTCACTGCGGTCCTCGTTGTAAGAAGGACGATCTTTGGCTCCTTCCAGCGGGGCTCCAGCGGACTCTTCCTGTCGAAGTTCCGTACTAAAACTATGTCCCCAGGACGGACATCATGTGGCTTTACATCAGTGTTGTCGGGGAAAGCTGCGGCAACCTGTGAACGACATGATTGGAGTGCAGACATCAAGGAGGCAAGGTAATCTGTCAACATATTACAATCAACATCAGTGATCTTCTTCGGAATGGGCGTCCCCCACATATTCGGTGGTCTACCAAAGACCACTTCGTACGGGGATAGTCCTGATCTCGAGTGGGCAACCATCCTCATGTAGAATAGTGCCACGGGCAGGGCGACTATCCAGTCGACCCCTTTCTCTTTACATATTTTTGCAAGGCGTGTCTTTAATGTCTGGTTATGCCTTTCTACAAGGCCTGCGGCTTCGGGATGTCGGACACAATGGAATCTCCACTGGTATCCTAGCAATAGGGAAACCTGCTTCATTAATTCAGATGAGAATGGCTGACCGTTATCTGAGTACACGACACGAGGCAAGCCGTACCGTGGGAAGAATTCACGAACCAGCTGCCTGGCAGTGGTCGGAGCAGTATAATCTGGGACTGGGTATGCTTCGGTCCAACGGGACAGTGCACAAACAATTACGAGGACATATTTGAATCCTCGACAACGGTCCATCTGGATATAATCCATCTGGAGGACTTCAAAAGGGTGATCGGGAGGATGAAATCCACCTTGCTCTACAGGGACGCTTTTACCTGGATTGAACTGACAACAGATCATGCAAGTACGCACTTTCTGTTTTGCTGCTGCTCGTAAGTGTTTATTGCTCCAAAGATTTTGTAAACTGTCTAGCATTGCTTTTTCTCCTAGGTGTGCTGGACTATGTGCTGTATTAACCATGACTTGAACCATAGAATCAGGGAGAAACCATGTAGATTTTCCCTTCGTCATCCAACCTTGTTCTGTTTGAATCCCTCCTAGTTCAGTCCATTTCTTTATTTCATCTGGAGTAGCATGTGCCTGAATATCGATTACATCTAGTGTGGGATCCCTGACTGTCATACAATTTGTCGGTCCTATTGTCTTTGTCATGTCAGTTGTCTGAGTGTTAGTCAATGCTGTATGTTTTGCTGTCTGGTCTGCCAGGTCGTTACCCTGGGAAACAGAATCTGTAACTTTAGTATGTGCTTTACACTTCATGACGGATATGCCTGAAGGCAGATGTATTGCTTCTAACAGTGCTTGAATGAGGGGACCATGTTGGATCTTGGCACCATGAGAGGTCAGAAAACCTCGTTCTTGCCATAACATGCCGAAGTCGTGTACAACTCCGAACGCATAACGGGAATCAGTGTATATGTTGACATTTCTGTTTTTGGCTAGAATACAGGCTCGGGTCAGAGCAATAAGCTCTGCTGCTTGAGCGGACAGTGTGTCAATACGATGTGTTTCTTTTACTTCGGTTTCAGTGGTCACTGCATAGGCGGCCACTAATTCTCCTGTACTTGTTCTCATACATGAACCATCCACATAAAGTGTCAGGTCTGGATTTGTCAGTGGAACATCTGTTAAGTCTCGTCGGGGCTTTGTAACTGCATTAATGATTTCTATACAATCATGCGGGGCTGGATCTGTCATAATTGTAGGTAACAGTGTTGCGGGGTTCAGAATGCTGCAACGTCTGATTTCTATGTGTGGCTGGAATAGCGTCAATTCATAACCTGTCAGTCGTGCTATAGTCAAGTGTTGAGTCTGGGTTCTGTTTAAAAGAACCTCTACAGAATGTGGAACTTGTACTGTTAACTGATGTCCTAGGACAATTGAATCACTCTGTCTGATTGCTAATGCTGTTGCTGCTACAGACTTTAAGCACGCAGGGAGTGCCTGGGCTACTGAATCCAATGTACTTGAAAAATAAGCGCAAGGCTTATATGAACCTGCTTGATCTTGGGTGAGGACAGACAAAGCTGTACCATCACGTTCTGTAACAAAAAGTGTAAACGGCTTGCTGTAACATGGTGTTGCTAAAACTGGTGCTTGACATAATGCTTTCTTTAGTTCCTCAAAGGCTTGTGTATGTTCCTGAGTCCAAGGGAGGACAATCGAAGTCGCTGCCTCCTGTGTTGTTAACTGGATGAGTGGTTTAGCTAGAAATGCATATTGAGGAATCCATTGTCTGCAGTACGAGGTGAGGCCTATGAAGGCCCGCACTTCCTTATGTGTCTGGGGTCGTGGCATATTTACAATTAACTGAATGCGGTCGGGAGTGAGCTGTCTCCCCACTTTGGACAGCAAGTGACCCAAGTATACAACTTGCTGACCACAGAATTGCAGCTTCGAAGGAGACACCTTGTGTCCCTTGTCGGCCAAGAAATGTAAGACTGTCAGTGATGCTTGTTCACATTCGGGCTCACTTCGTGCGGTGATCAGCAGATCATCGACGTATTGCAGTAAAGCGGTGTTAACTGGCATTTGAATACAATCTAGTTGTCTTTTCAGTGCTTGACTATAGATGCTGGGGCTTTCTGTGAATCCTTGAGGTGCGCGGGAAAATTTGAAACTTCGTCCATTTAAACTGAATCCGAAGAGATATTGGCTCTCCGGATCAATAGGTACACTAAAGAAGGCGTTCTTGAGGTCAATTACAGTAAAGAACGTCGCTTCTGAATCGATAGCAGTCAATAAGGAAGAGATATCGGGGACCACAGGGTACTGTGGTACAATACATTTATTCAGCTCTCGAAGATCAATCACCAGCCGATATACTGGCGGTGCATTGGGATCAGTACGTTTAAGAATTGGAATGATGGGTGAATTACAGATATTGGAGTCGGTCTCCACGACCACTCCTTGGGCAATGAGCTCTTCAATGATTTTCAGTAAAGCCACTACAGCATCGGGTGGTAACTTGTATTGTCTGATTCGTGGTAGAACAACTCCTGTCTTGAGTGTAACACGGTATGGTGTGATATGCATACAACCTACATCAGTTGGGCCTGTTGCCCACAAGTGATCTGGTACATTTTTCAATCTGACATCGAATTCTCGCAAAACATAATGACCCTTGAAATCCCGCAGAAAAAGTCTAACTCCCTCCGGGGAACAGCATATCATAGCTCCTAGAGCCTTCAATGTTTTAATTCCTAACAGATTTTCTGGACATGATTTCGTAAGTAACAAGTCTGTAATACGTGATAATGGACCCACAGCCAGGGGAACTGGTTCTGATACTTCATTTATAATGGGCTGTCCTGAAAAACCAAGGGAAACATTCTGTGAGCCTGAGAGGGGTGCCCCTGGGACTTCGTCATGACTGATTGTGGTGCGGCTTGCCCCTGTGTCAATTAAAAACTTTCTATCTTTTCCCAATACTTGACTGTGTACATAAGGACCTTCTTGATCTACATGAATTTCAATAAGAGGCAAGCCAAATTCCCTCTCTAGGCTGTTTCATGTGTATCGCTGGTAATCGGGGTAAGCAGATTGGGCATACTGGTACATTTGTTGGGAAACTTGCTGAGTCACGGCAAGAGGCTGTTGCTGAGATACCGCTACTGTCTGTGCTGTATGGGATGAAGCATGCATAGGCTGTGTGTTCTGTGAGGTCTGTACATTCTGTGGAGTCTGTTGCTGGACCTGATCTTGTCTTGGTGGATGCGGTCTCTCTTTGGTTTTACCTGTTGCTATATTGTGTTTCAGAACTGGGCATTCATGTACGTAGTGACCTGGCTGCTTGCAATAATTGCACGTCCCTTTAACAGGACCTGCGGAATGATTTGTCTGATTCGTACCTTTCCTATTTCCGTCGGTATGTACCGACTGGGCTACTAACATTTTCATTTTTGTGTCTTTCATACGTTTCTGTTCCTGATCTTGTTCTTCTCTAATTCTATTCTGATGGTATTGTAACATTTGTAACATCTGTGATGGCGTATTTGCTTGCCATGTACTCTCGACCTTGTATACACGGTTTTTAACTGCTAACAGGGAATTTTCAACTAGCTTTGATACAAAAAGATGCGGGTACGATTCGCTACTTGGTTTAAGACCACTAATAATAATAAAACATTTCTCGAATCTTGAATAAAAGTCACTAGTATCTTCGTCGGGTTTCTGTTTACATGCTGAGATGGCATCCCAGTCTTCTTTTCTAGTTGCTAGTAATCTTGGCAGAACCTGTACTATCAAACCTGGTAATGCTTTAGTTTTGTCCCCGAGGCCTAACCCTGGGACACGTTTGCTCTCTTCGTCTTCTATTTCTGCCCATACAATCTTTTTGTCTCCCACCTCCCATTCCTTTTCCTTGAGTTTCTCGTATATGCCCGTAGGCAGCAGTACCTTTAACATTTTCATGATATCTTCATATGTGTAATCCCCCATCAGTAACATGTCTTTAAGCTCTCTGTGGAAACCTGCAGGGTCTTTATCATGGCTCGGTACTAGTTTCTTCATTTCTAACAGTTCTAACTTAGTCAGTGGCGTGTGTACATACACACGTTTCAAGAGATGATCCTCACCCATAACTGGGTGTACTTCTCGTAAGGGGTTCTGACTTTCAATGCCACTCAGGCATTCCATACGATACATTTTTCTTTCTGGGGGTGGAGCGGGAACATATTCAGAGCTTACAAAAGTGTCATATCTATGTCGCTGTTCTAGAATTATTTGTATTAACTTGGTACTTAGACCTCTCCATCTATCCATGAGTAGTGCTTCTAGAGTTTCGTGTAAGGGACCTGGATCGGAATGTTTATTTCTGTATTTCGTGAGGAGGTGCTGCATCATGTATACACCTGCTAATTTCTGCTCGTCTGGGGAGAGGTTCAGGAATGTCTGTGCTACGGTGTCATCATTATACATATCCGGATTTTCAGCCCATAATATGGCTGACCGGGCTAATTCCTGTTCATCCATTGAATTTAGTATGTGGTACCCCACTCGGTCTCGGAGTCTTTTATCAGTCTCCTGGAACTGGTGTTCAGAAGAATTCGGGTTGGTTAAGGCAGAGAGAAAAACTTTCTTGCTTTCTGGACGGGTACCTTTCCTAAGGTAGGTTCCCTTACCTACATACGCTATAGTATCTGTAGTCTTTTCTGATTCTTCTAGTTCTTCCTCCTCCTCGGAGGAGGCCCTTTCTTTCTCTTTTTCGTGCATTTCTATCACTGCTTTTCTTATTTTCTTGTACATACTGGCTATGCAAGCCCCCTTATCATGTTTTCCTTCAGATATATTTTGACCCCACTTGTTTAGTGCATCTAACTCGCTCTGATCTGTCCCCGGCCTATCTCTTTCTCTTATTAGGCAATTTATGAAAAAACGTAGTATCTGTGCTTGAATGTCAACTTTCTGATGCTCCATGGCATCCTTAACACTGTCAGGGTCTTTACCAGTCTGAATGAACTGATATATTCTATCTAGGCGCTCCTTCATCCCTGCAAATAACAGCAGGAAATCAGTAGCAGATCTTAACCGTAGTGAGGCCATCATCATTCTGTCGTTTTTGCCGGGTACTGGATCATATCTGCAAACTGAAAGTTTTTCTTTGAGTATGTCAAGACGGGGTGACTTGAACGTGAGAGGACTCTGCATGTCCCTAAGGTTTACTCTGTGTGTCAATGGTGGGGTGTGAAGACCCCCCGTCGCACCTCCTACGGAAGCTTGGGCATTATCTCTCTGAGGAGTCTGTATCTGAACTTGAATTTGTCCTTTGGTAGCGTCAGGTAGACGTGGTTTCGGTAGATCTATTTTAACTGCGGGAAGTGGTGGAGGTGGAGGAATCTGTTGTGGTACTGGCGGAATATGATCTTGGGGCGGGTTACCACCCCCATCCCTGTCGTTAGGCAGGGTGCGGACAGGCAGATTGGTGTAAGCGGGTGCTACATCCTCTAGATAGGAATTCAGGAATATGTCTTTAGTGGTCCTGTGATTTACTTTAGTTGGCACTAATGGTGGCGGTAGATTTTTCGGTATTTCTGAAATGGCCTCAGGTGAACCCTCGGCCGCGAGATACATACCGTTTACGAGGTTATTTCGTGCACGGTCTACTTGCTCTGTTTTTACTCGGATCCCTTCAGTAACTAATTCGTTTTCCTGGGCTTTATCTGATTCTCTAAGTCTGTCTTCTCTACGTAGTGCTTTTTCAGCACGCTTATGTGATTCCTTACGCCAAAACTCTATGGCGTCCTTCTGAGATTGTCTGGCTTTCTTTTTCCATAGTGCTTCCTCTACCTTCATGATGCACTCAGCATCCCATGTTCCAGTAACTGGCCATCTGTGTCTCTCGTCTAGATGTTTTGTATAATCGGCCCATAAATCTAGATACAATATGGCATCTAAGCCATGCTTGTGGTACATGAAGTTTCCTGGAGTGTCCCTAGGGGGAATAGGAATTTCTTCCTCCAGTATCCCTTTCCTAGTTCCTATCTGCTTTAACTTGTTGAAAAACGGCATCTTGTTTCTACTTAGTACTGAAAGCTCGATCTTACCTACTTAATACTGAATACAGCTATTTATACAAGAACGCACAATAATGCACATTAAAAACAGTCACACTCATACCACGACATTAATCACATAAAAAAAAACATTTAAAACATATATCACTACCCCTTTATACTGATGTACTGCTAAACAGCACAGATACACTGTCTAAAAACAGTGCAGACCTTGAAATAACGGAAGTACTGCTAAACAGCACAGATACACTGTCTAAAAACAGTGCAGACCGGACTTGTGTACCCAAACCCGTCTTGATACGACCCAGCAATGGTACTCACCGGGAAGCACGGAAATCGGAAGGCCTCGGAAAACTCGACTGGACTGGACTCGGCTCAACTTCGGAAAACTTCGGAAAACTTCGGAAAACTTCGGAAAACTGGTGGGCCTCTTGACACCTCGGACCTTGCTTCTTTCGGCTAGGCTCTGGTCGGGATCCTCCGCACTCCTCACCGCCTCGTCTGGGTACTGATCGCAGTCTTCGTCACCTCCGTGGGCCAGAGGGAGATGCAGGAAATCCTGCCGGTACGCGTAGTTTCCGTCTAGCTGATGGCAGGGTACAGAGCTTGCAATGCACCAACCGGCGCGTGAGGTGGGGGAGGGGTCCCTATTCGGGCGCCAAAATGTCGTAAATATTTAATTTACTATCATAATTTCTATGCAGGTAAGTACTTAATCAATAATAACTCAATCGGAAAGAAGGAGGCAGAGTCCGTGGTGTTAGAGTT
The DNA here is from genome assembly GCF_964263255.1 of Lissotriton vulgaris. Lineage (NCBI taxonomy): Eukaryota > Metazoa > Chordata > Amphibia > Caudata > Salamandridae > Lissotriton > Lissotriton vulgaris. The sequence continues at coordinate 145,897 of NW_028248694.1, forward strand.
CTTAGGGGTTTTATTCCTTAAAAAGGAATGGTCATGACCTAGCTATCATGTTCCCGCAACTACACAGGGTTCAGGAAGGGATAGAAGAGTGCGCACCACATTTTATTGACAGTACATAGCTTATATACTTAATTCATTGTCATGAAAAACATATGGTAGGCGTAACAGCTGAGAGAAGACAAGATAACAGCATCCACGTGTTAGCAATACGTAATCAGAAGGCGTGAACTAGGCGTGAATTAGAGGTGTGTGCTAGAAACGTCACCAGGTAGGTGTCACAGAAGGGGTGGCACTAACAGAAATGTTGCAATGTCAGCAGAAATCGGAAGCTTGGATGCGCGCGCAGCTGCATGACGTGTGATTGACGTGAAACTGGAGGGTGCAGGAAACTTGACATTTACACTTGACGGAAAGAGACAGAAGTCTGGCATGTCAGATCAACTTGTACTTCTATCATATCTGATATCTGATGTTTGGGAACCATACTATCAAGAGGGAAAGGTCTCTGGGGCAGAAGCTATTCTATACTGACTGTGAGTGTGTGTGTAAGCGCCTGGGTGTCTGTATGAGAAGCGTGAGGGCATGGGCCTTCCATGGGAGCATGGTAACAGAGGCTATGAATTACTTGCACGGAGACAGGTTGGCCCTTTGCTCTGCAGATGAGGGGGATGTTTACTGAAGCTAGTAGGCAGGAATGTATTTTTCGAGGAGCGGAACAGATAACTCGAAGGTTATAGTCAGTCTTGGCAGGCAGCAGGCTGAGCTGAGCACGGTGGGCCGCGCTGGAAGTAAGTCAGAGTTCACGGGTACAGAGGCAGCCTGGGCTGAGGTTTTCAGAGTCAGAAGCCAGAAAAATGGCTCGATGGCAGAAATTCAGGGCCTACTTTGCCAGAGCTGAAAAACGTGTAAGGTACACTACAAAAAGACGTTGGCATAGCATACTTAGGAACGGACTATTCAACCCATTCAGGGTGGGTCTGAAAGAGGACATGTTGACGTTGGACGCAAATGTATTTGCGTCTTCGTAGCTGGCACAGGAGGGAAGTTACATGCACTTTAAGCTGGTACATGGAGTCGGTGGGGTACACGCTAGGGAACACAATCTTGACCATAAAATTTATATTTCCTCACCACAACGGGACGATAAATTCACAGTTTTAATTCCGCTGTACTACAATAACATAGCGGTTAGAGCCACACCACGTGAAGGTGCTAAGAGACACGGATCACTGACATAATATCGTCGACCACAATATCGAGTTGCAAAAATATCGGCGATAAAATATCGACTACAATTATATCGACACTCAATACTTAATTAAGAAACTACAAAAATATCGACTACAGATTATCGAAAATAAGAAATATCGAAACACACAATATTGAAAGACAGGCCAATTCCGATCCGGAAAAAAA